>NW_024342467.1:8283012-8302286 GCF_902729225.1 Pteropus medius | reverse complement strand
GTGAAAATCCTAGGAGATATACTGACAATATTTTTGGATTAAAAAAACTAGTAAGTAGAAATAATTAGGCAAAAACTAAATTAAAATCAGAAGCGGTCACCCAGGATATGATAACCTTTTTAAATCTAAACTTTTTTTTTCATTGTATGAGAGCTATATCAAATGTTTGTGTTTTTTCGATCAATCCGCATGAATAATCCACGGCCCCATCTATAACCTGGTCTTATATTTCCTAGCCTTTGTTTCTTGCCTCCAAACTGGTAGATTTGCCCCCTTCATCCTCACCCTATTTCACAAAAGTAAATTTTATGGGAACAGAGCTTTGCCTGTTTTGGTCACCTTTGTAATCTCAGTGTTAGCTATACAATAAAATCTAAGTAAATATTTCAAGAATAAGTAGCAAGGTTGTTGTTAGACACTAGGGGCTAAAAATTTGGAGCTCTAAGTTGCTCTCTATTGTATTTTGTGCCTTATATGTTACAGGAACAACAAAAAAGTCTATCTCCTCTAAGTCCAAAGCATTTAGCTAAAGTAGTTCTTTATAAAAGACTTCAAAAACTGTTAGCAGTTTCAGTCAGATCAAGGAATATCTTAATTACTAGACATACCTATGAGCCAATCAGTTCATCGGATATATAATCAGTTGTTTTTAATATAAGTTAACATACATATTAGGCACATATACATTAACTCTAATTCTTAAAGGAACTCTAGTGTGATATACATAATCCCCATTTTACAAAAAAAGATAATAAAGTTCAGAGAGTTTGAGTAAATTACCCAGGATTTTTTAGCCATTAATTGATAGAACCAGGATTCCAATTTAACTTTTTCAAGTTTAAAGCCCCATGAACTCAACTTTGTCTCTAGTCAAAATGTCTGCTCTAATGGAACTGGGGACACATAGCTAATTACAGTCTGATAATATTTTTAAATATCTTGCTTTTTTTGAAAGGTAAAACAATATGTGAAAATACTACGTTCCTTCTCAGTAAAGGCAAACAAAATATTGGCTTGTTGTTGTAAATACAGCATGTATAATTAAAAGCCGGGGTGGTGTTTTCTGAAAAGAAAGAAAAATCATCTTTCTTTTCTCAACTGGTTTTTCTCATAACTTGACTTTAACTAACCTTATTAATCAGGACAATGAAAGAAAAAAATCACAAGGCCCATGAGTCAGCCCATTTCAGATTCTGTGTCAGCACATGGCCTCACAGCCCAAATGCAGTATTTTCACACGATGCATCTTTGACTGTTTATTACAGGGAGGCAGCAAAACAGTCTGTTTTGTTACCCGTCCAGGAACACCGCTAAGCGTCTTTATCCCCAAAGGCAACGTGACAGTTTTGGGCTTGATGCCCACATTGTTATAGCTACGTTTGTTCTCAAGTCTCTAGAAGGTTGTTTTCTTTTTTGTTTTTTTGTTGTTTTTTTTTTTAACATTTTAAATATTACTGTTTCTTCATGTCCCCTTCCCATCCTCTAGAGAAATTGTTTAAATCATATGATTGATCTAATTTTAGGCAGCAACTCTGCTAAGATTCTTCAGCAGGGAGACTTGCTTTCTTTTAACTTTGTGGTACTTTATAGGACCCGTTAGTCATTTTTTAATAATTTCTATCAATCTGCCATTCCAGAGTTTGTGTGTTTCTCCAAAATCTTTATAAACTAGATGTGTGTATGACTGAAAGCCTTTCTTCCCAATGATAAGCATAAGTTACAAAAATAAGTTAATTTTCTTTTCCCTTCATTTTTAATTCTAGTGATTAGATTTTAATATGGTGTAGAAAAAATATATTTGGGGTCCATGTATATACTCATTGTGAATAGGAGGCTTTTGGTATGTGGTTGGTGAATTGAACTAACATATGGCCATATGACTTGTTCTTTTGCCCCAGATTACCCTTTAACTGTCATAAATTGGTGAGGCCCTTGGCCTCCAAAGTTTGGTCCTTTGATTCAAATCTTCCTTGTGGCTGCTCAGCAATATGATGTTTTGCAAAGTGCTCAATCTCTCTACATTCACTTTCCGCATTTGTTAAGTGGGTAATAATGCCATGTGTCTCAAGAGAGTGTGCAAGTGAAAAAGGATTCCATGCGTAAAGGCTGATGACCAGTGTCCTATAGGTTGCCTAATAACTATCAATCTTGTTATTATTGTGGTTATCATCACAGAAGAAAGGAAAAAAGAATCACTTAACTTTTGAGGAATGGAAGAGAAGCTGTTTCTCTGAACGTTTCTCCTCTCAGTTTTGTGCTTGTTTGAAGCTGAGAAGCCTCAGCTTTCTAACACCAACGTGGCTGCAGCACAGTTACCAGTACAGCCTTGCTACCCTAATCTGAATTTGTTATTAGCATTGCCCACACCTTAAATCCTTTCCCAGCCAAGTTCATGAATGCAAAATTGTGTGTAAGTGTGTGGGTGTGTAGTGATGTTGGGAGGTTGGACCTCCACTTCTAAATAGCATTAATTCAGTGGGTTGAATGTTTCCCCCTACACCTCTTCCCCTTCTTTTGGTAAATCTGATTTACTTGCAGTGACTCAGGAATAGCTGAGGTAAGGATGGCTGTCCTCCATCCTTACAAAAAAAAGTTTGTAAAACTGTTTCTGACTTAATAATAATGGGAAGGTTTCTATCAGGTTAGAGGAGGAGCTAGGTTGAGTAACCTCTCTGACTTCTAGGACCAAACATAATCCTACAAGTCTTTTATGTGATCGAATATTTTCAAAGATTAGTCAACAAAACAAAACAGAACAAAAAAAACCATTACTGACTACTCAAAGTTTTAAGGCAAGCAAACAAAAACAAAAACAAAAACAAAAAAAAACCCAACCCTCTTTTCTTGGTTATTGACCAAAGAATCACTAACAACTTAGTTTCTGGATTGCTTTAAGAATGAAACATCTTGGTAAGTTTTTGCAAGGAGTGTTGGAATTATTGCCATAGGGTGTATACATAAGCGATTAGAAGATAGAAGGATATGAACTATATCTTGCATATCACTCTTTGTAAGCTGTGCTACTTCTTTTGACAATACTGCTACTTGTATACATTCGAAGACAATCAATAAGGAAAACCTAGGTAGCATAAGAAACTTTTCAGGGTGAGGAAAATTAGCACACCTTTTTATGTCTTGAGGCTAAGACCATGGTTGCTACTCCAAGAAATGACTGGAGGAGCACAGAGCACATGCTCCATGGAGGAGCAGAGAGAAGCTGTTCTATGGTGTACATTCAATGCTGTCAGTCCTGGGGATCGGAGGCAGCCAGTGGCTTTTAAATACCCTGAGTCAGTGTCTCTGCTTCACTTCGCTTCTACAATTAAACATCAGATTTATAACCGTATTGCCTTTTTTCTCTTCCCCAATGAGGACCTGGGTCACTATTCCCTCTCCAGGGTACCTTTCGCTTTTATTATTCTCCCAGATACATACCTCATATAACAGCCCTAACAGAGGGTCACCAAGTGACACTAAACAGCAGAAGCACTAGCCATGACTGTTCCTCTTGCCTCTTCTAGAAAGTACCCTCGTGGCAGCCCTTCTCAACGCCCCTGAATACTCCAGCCACAAGAAAGAGAAGTAGTGCAAAGCATGTTTTGGGTGCTAGTATCACTTTCCATAAGGCTACGAACTCCAGGCATTTGAACTTGCTATCTTGCTCATCAATGTCACATGTAATTTGCTTCATCATTGAAATCAGAGGAAATAATATGTTCCGCATTTTTACAAAATGTAGGACTCCCTTGCAATTCCTAAGATCTGAGTTTGGAACTGGAAATGAACCTTTCCAGAACTAAGTTAAAACTAATGTTGTCAAACACAACATCATGATTCAGAGGGGAAAAAAGAAAAACATCTAACAGAGGTTCACCAAATAAAAGGTTTATCAGTCCTCTTAGTCATCAAATATCTCCTTAGAAACCATGTTGATGAATTACATGTAAATGAATCATAAACAGAGGTATTATTAGCACAAAGCTTCAAAGGAAAAATATTTGGCCATATGTTCTTTCAAATTTTCTGAATATTGTTCAGTTCTACAATTGATATGTTGAAATGTAGATTTTTTTTGAAAAGTAGATTTTTTTACAGATTTGTTGAGCTATAGTTCACATATCATACAGTTCACCCCTTTAATGTGTACAAGTCAATGATTTTTAGAATATGCTTTTATCACTTCAAAAGAAAAAAACACTTATCATTTAACTATCACCTCACTATGTCCTTTTGCCCCCCGGCCCTAAGTAACTACCAATCTATTTTCTGTCTATGAATTTGCCAATTCTGCACATTTCATTTAAATGGAATCATGTAATATGTAGTCTTTTGTGACTGGCTTCTTTCATTTAGCATAATATTTTCAGGGTTCATTGATGTTGTAGCATGTATAAATATTTCACTGATTTTTCTGGCCAAATAATATCCCATCATATGGATATGCTACATGTGTTTACCCATTCATCAGCTGATGGAACTTTGGATTCTCTGCACTTTTTAGCTATTATAAGTAATGCTGCTAAAAAACTTCATGTATAAGTCTTCTTTTTCTCTTGGGAATATATTTAGGAGCGGGATTGTTGAGTCATATAATAACTCTAAGCTTAACCATTTGAAGAACTGCCAGAGTATTTTCCAACAATTTTACATTCCCATCAGCAGTACATGAGGGTTCCAATTTTTCCATATCCACAATTGCTAACATTTGATATCATCTGACTTTTTGATTCTAGACATTCTCGTGGGTATAAAGTGGGTATCTCATTGTGGTATTGATTTGTATTTCCCTGATGGTTAATGAGGTCGAGCTTCTTTTCATGTGCTTACTGGCCATTTTTGGTATATTTTCTTTGGAGAGCTGTGTGTTCAGACCTTTTGCTCATTTTTAATGGGCTTATTTGTCTTTCTGTTATTGAGTTGTCTGAATTCTTTGTATGTTGTAGATACAGTCTTTTATCACATATATGATTTGCAGATAATTTCTCCCATCCTGTGAGTTACCTTTTTCTTTCTTATAGTGTTTTTGAAGCACAAAGGTTTTAAATTTTGATAAAGTCCAATTTATCTATTTTTTCTTTTGTTGATCATGCTTTTAGTGTCATACCTAAGAATTCATTGACAAATCCTGGGCCACGAAGATTTACCCCTATGTTTTCTTCTAAGAGTTTTATAGTTTTAGCTCTTACATTTAGGTCTTTGATACATTTTGGGTTAATTTTTGTATATGTTGTAAGAGTCCAACTTCATTGTTTTGCATATGGCTATCAAATTGTCCCAGCATCATCTGTTGAAACAACTATTATTTCCACATTGAATGGTCTTGGAACCTTTGCTAAAAATCAGTTGACACATAGGTTTATTTCTGGGCTCTCAATTGATTCATTTGATCTTTGTCTATCCTTATGCCAGCACCATACTGCCTTGATTAATGTTACTTTCTATGAAGTTTTGAAATTGAGAAATGTGAATTCTCCCACTTTAATCATTTTATAAGATTGATTTTCTATTCTCAGTCCTTTGAATTCCCATATAAATTTTAGAATCAGCTTGTCAATTTCTACAAAGAAGTTAACTTGGATGCTTATACGAGCATAGTGAATCTATACTTCAATTTGGGGAGAGTTGCTACTTTAACAATATTAAGTCTTCCAATCCATGAACATTTCTTTTCACTTATATAGATTTTTTAATTAAAAATTATTGGGATATATATTTTTAATTTCTTTCAACATTTTATGATTTGCAGAATAAACCATTGTATTTTTTAAATTTAATTCTACACAATAGAATATATAGATGTCAAATTACAATGTACACCTGAAAATTATATAATTGTATTAACCAATGTTACCCCAATAAGCTTAAAAAAAAAAAGAAAGGCATTTAAACTGCAAAGTATTTAGTGTTGTTTAAAAAGTGTCAGCTGGTCAAATTGCTCAGCTATTATTTTGAAATATGGCTGATGGGTCAGTCAACAGGACATAAATGCCAATGGAAAACACAGATTAAAAAAAAATTGCATCACAGGATTTCTAAGAGGAGAGAACCCCGAGGAGTCATTTGAATGCCCTGTCTGTGTGCCCCGACCTCTACCTCATGTATTGTACTTATCCCCTAATCCTGTGCTTTAAAATGGCAATGTCTACACATGGTACAAGGGCTGAGCAGTAACGGTGCTAATAGTGAAGCAGCGTGTGATTTATTTGAAAGTGTGAACGTCAGAGCCCCACTGCTACTTACCAACTAGTGTAACTCTGGGGAAGTTTTTTAAACTCTGTAAGCTTTAGTTAATTTCCTTGTCTATAGAATGAGGCTAATAAAATTTCGTTAAAAGATTGCTGCAAAATTTTAATAAAATAATATAGGTCAACGGCTCAGCCTAAGCACTTAATAAAAAGCTTTTATTCTTAAAAAAAAATTCTAAACATTTTAGTATTTTTGATGTTATCGTAAATTGAATTTTTCTTAATTTTGTTTTCATATTGTTTATTATTATGGAAACTATTAGTTTTTATCTATTGCTCCTACAACCTTGCTGAACTCATTTATTAGTTCTATTAGTTGTTTTTTTGTTGTTGTTTTATTAAATTCCTTTCCTTAGAATTTTCTATAGTCAAGATCAGATGCTTTTTAAGTCTTTATAGTACCTAATTGCCCTGGACACTCCAGTTATAATTTTGAATAAAATTCTTGAGTGTAGACATCCTTGTCTTATTCCTGATCTTAGAGGGAAGACCATTCTTTCTTTCACCATTAAAAATTATGTTGGCTGTGGATTTTTCATAGATGCCCTTTATCTTGTTAAGATTCCTTTCAATTCCTAGTTTAATGAGTGCTTTTATAATAAAAAGATGTTGGTTTGTGTCAAATAGTTTTTCCACGTTTATTGAGATGATAAGGTAGTTTTTGTTTTTTTATTCTGTCAACATGGTTAATTATATTAGTTGATTTTCAGATACTAAACCAGCCTTGCATTTCTGGAATAAATCCCATGTTGTCATACATGATTATTTTTATATGTTACTAGATGGCTAATATTTTGTTGAGAACTTTTGTACTCATATTGATAAAAGATATTGGTCTATAGTTTTCTTGTGATTGTCTGGTTTTGGTATCAGGATAATACAGTCCTCATACTTAAATGTTTGGTAGAATTCAACAGTGAAACCATCTGAGCCTGGACATTTGTAGACAAGTTTTTGATTACCAAGTCAATCTCTTTACTTGTTCTAGTTCTATTCAGGTTGTGTATTCTTTCTTTTTTAAAAAATTAATTAATTAATTAATTATTAAATTTTAATGAATGAATGAATTAATTTTTTAAGTTGTGTATTCTTGAGTTGATTTTGATAGTTTGTACCTTTCTAGAAATTTGTCCATTTCGTCTGTTAGCTAATGTATTGGCATACAATTGTTCATAATATTCTTTATAATTATTTTTTTCTTTCTGTAAGGTCAGTAGTGATGTCCCTGCTTTCATTTCTGATTCTATTAATTTGAGTCCACCAGTTTTTCTTGGTCAGTATAGCTAAAGGTTTGTCAATCTTGTTGATCTTTTCAAAGAACTGGCTTTGGATTTCATTGATTTTTCTATTCTCTATCTCATTAATTTCTACTCTAATCTTATATCCTTTATTCTGCTTACCTTAAATTTAGTTCACTCTTTTTCCAGTGCCTTAAAGTGGGAAGTTAGGTTGTTAATTTACCTTCCTTCTTTTTTAAATACAGGAATTTATAGGTGTACATATTCCTGTAGGCACTACTATAGATGTTTCCGATAAGTTTTGGTATGTGTGTGTCTTAATTTGTATTCATCACAAAATATTTTTTAACTTTCTTTTTGATTTTTTTTCTTTGATCCATTGGGTAATTAAGATTTTATTGTTTAATTTTCACCCATTTGTTAGTTTTCTAAATTTCTCTTTATAATTGACTTCTATTTTCATTCCACTGTAGTTAAAGAATATATTTTATATTATTTCTAACCTTTCGATTTATTGAGGTTTGTCCTGTGGCCTAACATATGGCCTATCATGAAGAATGTTCCATATGAACTTAAGAAGAATGAATATTCTGCTATCGTTAGGTGGAGTGTTCTACAGATGTCAGTTAAGTCCAACTGGTTTAAAGTTTTGTTCAAGTCTTCTATCTCCTTGTTCTGCCTAGTTGTTCTACCCATTATTGAAAGTGGGTATTGAAGACTCTATTATTGTTGAGTTTTCAATTTCTCCCTTTATTTCTGTCAAGTTTTACTCCATGTATTTTGGTACACTTTTATTTTGTGCATATATGTTTATAATTGTTTTGTTTTCCTGGTTTTACCTTCTTACAAGATTTCTCTCTTTACCTCTACTAACATTTTTTGTCTTAAAGTTTATTTTGCCTGATATTATTATAGCCATTCCACTTTTTTTGTAGTTGTTGTCTGCATGACATATCTTTTCCCATTCTTTAATTTTCAATCTATTTATATCTTTGAACCTTTTAATTTTCAATCTATTTATATCTTTGAACCTAATGTGTGTATCCTATATACAATGTATACCTGGACTGGGAATTTTAAAAAATCCAGTTTGACAATTTCTGTCTTTTGGTTGTGTTGTTTAATCCATTCACATTTAATGTTATTATTGAGATAGCTGGATTTATATCTGCCAATTCACTTTTTGTTTCTATGTATCTCATTTCTCTTTTGTTCTTCTATTTTTCCCTCACTGCTTTCTTTTGCATTAAGTAAATATTTTCTAAAGTAGCGGAGTTCTAGAAGGTTGTGGCAACTGGAAGTACAAAATACCAGAGAGGAGGGAGCTAAATACAAAAGGAACATAAGAATCTACATAGGGATATCTGGAGTCTATGACTGATTACTAAACTATAAATGTGTAGGATGAAACTTCATGAGGTCATTCTAAGAACTACTGAAAATTTATAAGCTGAACAATTCCTAAAGTTCACATAGGAATGGTGGATATTTGAGTTCTAACTAGCCAGAGACCTTTTTGAACACCTGGGGCATTCAAGACTAAATATTAAAATATACTGCCTCAACAGTAAAGCTAAAAACTACATGTAGAGTAAAAGATACTCGAGACCTGCCCCATTATAACTTAAACTAAGCTTTGAAATTATCAAGCTGATCTGAAAGTAATAACTGCCAAACAAAACAAAGTTGAACACTCATTAAAGGAAGACAACAACATTCAATCAACAATATAATATTTACATGGGAAGGGAAAAATAGAAGCATAAAGGTGTAAAGCTTTTACTTTTTACATGATGTGGTTTAATATTACTTGACAATAGACTGCAATATATTAAAGATGCATATTGTAAATGCTCGAGCAACCACTAAAAAACAATAAAAACAAAAATCTGACATCAAATTTAAGCAAAAAAATCCCCAAACAAAAACAGAAATAAAAGATGTTATTGAATGCAATAGCTCAAAAGAGCTATTGAGCCAAACATACAGAAAATTAAAAAAAAAACTAGAAGATACTTAATTTAAAACAAAGCAAGAATATTAAAAAAATGAAAAAAATGAATATATGAAAGAGGAAAACTACATACATATTATTGTATGTACCATATATGGATGTTAAAAGTAAAAGGATGGGAAAAGATATACCATGCAAACACTTAAGAACTGCAATGATTATATTAATATCAAACAAAGTAGACTACAATAAATATTATCAAGGCGAAAGAAGGGCTATTTCCTAATAATAAAAGGAATAATCCATCAAGAAGACATAAAAATCCAAAATGTGTTTGCACTCAATAACTTAGCTTCAACTACTGACAGAACTGAGAGGAAAATATAGTTGAAAATGTCAATAATTTGTAGAAAAGGTACACAGGAAATCACTGAGAATGTAAAAGACTTGATAAACACTATTAACTAATTGATGATAAAACGTAGTAACCAACAATAGCAGAATATACATTCTTTCAAGAGCACATGGATCATTCACGAAGATAGACTTTATTCTCAGCCATTAAACAAGTCTCAAAAATGTAAAATAATTGAAATCATACAGATTTTGTGTACTTAATTCCTACCACAATGGAATTAAATTGGAAATGAACAATAGAAAGTTACTTTAAAATTAGCTAAATATTTTAAAATTAAACAGTCTTCTTCTAAATAACCCCATAGGTCAAAGAAAAAAAAAATCGCAAGATAAATTAGAAAGTATAGCGAATTGAATAAAAATTAAAACACACCATATAAAAATGTGTGAGATGCCAATAAAGCAGTGTTTAGAGGAAAATTTCAATTTTAAATCTTTATTTTAGTAAAGAAGAAAGAGCTGAAATTCATTATTCAAGCATTCACCTCAAGAAGATAAAGCAAACTAACTCCAAATTAAGTAGAAGAAAGAAGCTAGCAAAGAACAAATATCAACAAAATGGAGAATATTAATGAGCCAAAAAGTATAGTGTTTTTTGATTTCTAGTATTTCTTTTATTCTTTTTTAGAGTTTCCTTCTCTTGCTTGCATTACCCATCTGTCCTTGTATGTTGCTTTTTCCATTAAAGCCCTTACATATAAATTGTAATTATTTTAAGTTATCTGTTCTGTTTGATAATTCAAAATCCATGTCATATCAGAGTTGGGTTCTGATGCTTGCTTTGTTTTTCAGATTAGGGATTTTCAGTCTTTTAGTCTTTAGCCTTTTAGCACACCTTATGATTTTTTGTTGTTATTGTTGAAATCTGGATACGATGTATCCAATAATAGGAACTGAGGTAAATATGCCTTTGGTGGGAGGTTTTATAATAACATTATACATTTAAAACTTTGGGTGAATACATACTTTTAAATTCTTCAAGAAAAAATACCTAGGAATAGAATTGATGGGTCATATAATAGGAGAATGATTAAAACTACCAAACTATTTTCTAAAGTAATTATGCTGGGCACCCCCCACAACTAGATGGACCTCTCATACAAAATTTGGTTCAGACAGTGAGACTGATAACACCAAATACTTGAAGAAGATAGAAAAGTTTTATTATTCAAATAATAAGGCTTTCTGGGGATAGCAGGGATGGTGCTCCCTGAAAGTGATATATAAACACATGAAAAGAATTTAGCCTTGCAAATTATGATAGCAATTGATATATATTTTGATAAAACTTAGGCAAATTATATGGCTCAAAGTGCTTGGTTTTAAATCCTGATAATCACTTACTAGCTGGACGGATTAATTTGGGAAAATTACTTTATCTCTCTGTCCCTCTTTTTCTGTTTCAGTAATTTATAGAAAAGGTACACAGGAAATCATTGAGAATATAAAAGACTTGATAAACACTATCAACTAATTGATGATAAAACATATAAACAACTAATTGATGACAAATAATAATCAGTACCCTAGAGTTATTGTGAGTACTAAGTGAGTAAATATCCTACAGTGGTTAGAACAGTGTCTGGGAAGAAATAAGCCATTGTTGAATATTAGCTTTGTTATTTATATATATATGATTTTTTACAAAAAATGCAGGGAGCCGACTTCATGCAGAGTTGCTGGAAATGTAAATTATTACATTCTTTTTGAGACCATTACATATAAAATCCATTTAAAGTATGCATAACTTTGGCTAACAATTCTATCTGTGGGAATGCACTGCACAATTAATTATGTATATGTGCAATGAATTCTCTTCAAGAATATATAGTACATCATTGTTTACAGAAGGGAAAAAGGAAAGAACACAAATACCCAAATTTCCAATTATAAGGAAATAAGTTATGGTATAATCACATATTGCTTCCTTCCCATGAGAATATGTAACAATATACAATAATGCCCACTTTATATAATGTTTAGAAGAAAGTCATATTGATGATTAATGAGCAGTCAATGCAAAAAAAATTCCATAGATAAAAGCAACAAAAATATAAAATGCTAGAATAATCTATATAAGAAATTTAGAACCCAAAGGGACTGTTTATGTGGAAAGAAGATAGAGCCATATCTAGATGAAAATCTGTCACTTGCTAGCTATATGATCTGTCACTTGCTAGCTATATAATCAGCAACAATTTACTTAACTTTTTGGAGCCTCAGTTTTCCTAAGGATTAAAATAGAAATAAATATATGAGGATACATGTTAATTTTATAGATTTTTGAGAATACACTAATTGAGGTGATACATATTAATAGGATGTGTCAGGTAATGAATAAACAGTGGCTCTTATTATTCTAAGTATTTAATTTAATAAGAGATTTTAGTGAATTACTAAGCCATTTTCTGGAATAGTAAAACTACATGTTATAAAGGTGCACAGACTAGCAAATATTTAAGAAGCTTCACACAAATCCATTCATAACACTAATAGGATATTTGGTAAAAATACTTTTAATATTCATTTGGAAAAATAAACAGTAAAAATATCTAAGAAATTTTTTAAAAAAATGGGGCAAAATGACAGGCATTAAAATATATCTTAAAGCTAGAATTATTAAAGCAGTATGGTTCTTGGGAAAAGTAGTCAGATCAGTGGGATGGGAAATGTTGGCGTAAGGAATGTGTAAATCTATAGAGAATTTTAATGTATTTGAGCCAAACTGATGACAATTGCCAGGAAGCGAAACCTCAAAGGATTGAGAAAATGCTCAGGAGAATGGCAATTTTGGAGTTGATTTTATACATTAGAATCAAAGAAGGAGGTGTAAAGAAGGTTCCGTGAAATCTATTGGTGGCAGATGAAGCGGGCAGGAGAAAGCAAAGTGGGGAAAAAAAATTAAAAAGGAATGACACACATTTCTTTTACATTGATGGGTATGGGTAGTTAATAATTAACATTTACAGCACATGCAAATGGTATTCAGGGAACCAGATAGCCATAAGAGGTTTTGTAGTCTCATGTTCTGGTGCAGTGGGTGTGCCCTGAGGGGTCTAGAAAAGGAAGATTACTCTGAAATTCCAAGGGTACGTTATCTTAGATGCGAAAAGACAATGGACAAACTTACTTAAAGATTGACTTTTGTCAAAGAAGCTATAGGCCCAGGATGTGACTACCTGTCACAATCTACTTTTAGTTAGGAATTTTTATGTTCAGACCTTCCTATGGGGTTACTTTTGGTCTCTGAATTTGTAGGGCCCACCATGCTGGCCTCCCCTGAGTTTGTTAGATTTAGTATGTGGCCCCTTTTTTGTTTATAGGAATTATAATGAGAACATTTTTATCTACTCATATTGGTTTATATCTGGATATGGATATAAGAATTCAATATAATATAAAGGTAAAATTAAAAGCCAAAATATAATATCAGAGAAATGAATATATATTTGAAAAAATTAGTTCTTTACCTCATACCATAGCCAAAATATACATTTCAAATTAAGAAAATAATTAATTGCTAAAAAAAGAAAGAGAATATGAATATCTATTGGATCACTAAAGATTTTCTTAGCTTAAATGATTGGAAGTAATCATACACAAAAAAATTAACAACCATAAGTGCATAAAAATGTCCATGTATGAAATATAGAAGTCTTAAGTGAAATCAGGAGACAAGATATTGAGAAATATCTTTGACAAATATGACATAGGCTAAGAGTCTTATGACATTTTCTTCTTTCTTAAAGATTAACCAACAGATTTCTGTGACTTTATAAAGAACAAATAATTAAATGAACAATTAATAACAATATTTTTCCACAGAAACAAGGTGATTTGGGGGAGGTGAAGAAAATCTAAACTTAGTCTTGACTTAAACAGCAGAACTTCTAAGTAGTGAATCATACAGATTGTTATAAGCTTGTTACTCTGTGTATGTAAGTATTTTTAAATGGACATAAATTGAAAAGAAAAGGGAATCAATACCATAAGCAATGAATTGTTGGTAAAATAAGTACAACTAGTATTGAAAAAAATTCAACCCTTCTTGTCATCAAAGGAATGCAAATTTTAAAAAAGTTCCAACTCTTCTGTTTCAGATTAGCAGAGCTATCCTGATTGCTAAATAGTATTGGAAGACATGTCAATGATGTTCACCTATTTCCTTTTCGGCCAATAATGATAGTTACTAGACTTTTTCTTGAGAAAATGCAAATAAGAATTTATGTATAAAGATCTTTGGAATAACATTTATTATAATATCAAGAATGGAATTGTCTTTAATATCCTATGCTAGAATAAAAAAATTGTGTTACCTTTCATATGTTGAAATGTTATATCACAAATCAGTTTTAGAAATAATTTTTGTGATATTGAAAGTACTTAGGATATAATAAGTGAAAAGAGCAAGATGCGGAATTAGTAGTATATTTAATATTTTTTTTTAATTGAGAATTGACATATAATATATTAGTTTCAGGTGCACAACATAATGATTCAATATTTGTATACAGAGTAAAATGATCATCAAAATAAGGCCAGTTACCATCTGTCTTAGTCTATGTAATATTTACTATGAATTTTTAAAGTATTCATAGAAAAAAAGACTAAAATATGGGCATGATTAATTTTTTCATATTTTTGTTATTCCAACTGTATTACTTTTCATTCCAATAAAAGTTATTTTTATAGCACTGCAAATTATGCTCTATATAAAATTCTTTTGAAGACTATTAAATTTTGAGTTTTTTAAATAAAAATATTTTGGATGATTTGCATAAATTGCTTTGTTTGGATTTATGCACGAAGAGTTCCAATAATTTTTCATATTACTTTTTAAAATTTTGGGTTGATTTAGACATTAAAAACCAAATTCCTGTTTGACTCTTTCCTCCTACGCTGAAGAACACAAAGTCCTACAATGTGAGGAGACAGGAAAACTCTGGAATTATCTTCTCAAGATGACAGAATTTATTTTAATACATTTTTTAAATAAAATATTTCATTGGGTGGATACAGTTTAAATGCTAACACCTTGCCAACTATCAGTTTTTGACAGTGCTTTGTTTCTTGTCTTTTTTTGTTCATTTTATTATTGTATAGTGAGTTTGGACAGCAGTTTCTGCTTAGCTTTTATGTCGTAACATGGATTTGCAGCATATTGGGAGAATTTTATAAAATGTCCTTAGCATGAGTGACCTTAAATATTATTAAATTTAATAATTAATGAAAATTATTCAGAGTAACTGTTAAAAAAGACTTAAAACATTAAAGTATAATATATCAACTTTAGCTTATTATAAAAGATAGGTTAAGAAAAATAATTTTAAAAAATGAAAAGTAGGGAGTTTGAAAGATAGCATGTTAGAGTTTCAGATGGTTGATACTGTTTCCTTTGAGCTACTTCATTCATATATAAACACTTTTTAGATTAATTATTAATTTGCATTCTTTTTCATATTCACTAGGAATGGTAGATATTTATCATATGCACATCAATTCACATGCTAGTTAAATCACTTTAAAGGACCCCTGGAACATTACTCAATATTTTCTTCTATCTAGGTTTCTTCCCCATTTTATGTTCAATTGGATTTTTGTTCCGTGTTTCCATGTATTTACCAAAACAGGAATTGCCTCTTATGAAAAATACCATAATATTCTTTCTATGGAACAGAGCAGTTCCCAGGGAAAGAGTCAAAGATTCAAAACTAGAAATTAGAAACAAGAAATCTCTATCCATAATAACTGGTATTTATTTAGCACTTCCCACTTGCCTGTCACTGTGTTAACTGTTACATGCATCCACTTATTTATCTTCAAATCAATTTCATGAAATAGAAAGTTGAAGAAACTGATGATCACAGAGTTTATGAGATTATGTGGCCAGTAAATGGAATAGCTGAGACTGGAATCTTAATCTGCCTGGCTTCAGAGCCCACACTCTTAAACCCTAAACTGTGTTAAGAAACTAGGAAGTAAGCTAAAAGCCTAGAAACTATACAGTGCTTTGCTCTTCTTTTTGTCCAAGATGTTGGACCTATTACAAACAGAATTATTGGTTCATTCAAAAAGTATGTTAGCGTCATATGCTGACTGGTAAATAGGATCCTTACAGTGAAGTCTTAAAACATACTCAGTTATCATGCAGAAGAGGAAGTATTCATCATGTAGAAGACACCTGAAATTAGCCTGTCTCACTGGCTATTGAATAGTGGAAGTAACTGTGTTGTTCACAAATAACATGTGCAACAAAATCACATTAAGGATATGAAGTGTACAAGTTATATCAGGCAATGTGCTTGGTAGAATGAGATGGTAGAAAAATTATGACTTATGAAGTACAAATCATAGCTGTTCTTTACTTACACTGTGAGTTTGGACAAGGTACCCTCAAAAGTCCTTAGTTTCTCATTGCAACATGACCTCATAATGCCTGTTAGGAGAGTTATTATCAGAATTAGTGACACTAGTTTGAAAGCACCCAGCTTGGCATCTGATAGATAATAAGTTTTGGCTGTTATTATTGTGTATACTATATCTTCAGCCGCATAGCTTCCAAAGTCGTGGCATACTGGGAAGACCATGGGCAATTTATAGCTGCAGCCCTGGAAGTAGCAGATCTCCTTTTTAACCACATTCTAGTGGTTAGAACTTACTACAGAGGAGACATAGTCTACGTCAATAGTATTCAAACTGCGGTCCCTGGACTGGCTGCCCATCTCTAAACTATTTGTTACTGATCTTTGATAAGATGAGGAACTCATTCTGTATATAATCCACTATGTCACTCAGTACACTGTTGGGTATAGGGACAGCTTTCTTGATGAAGGAAGCAGTTTGTTGGTTTTCATTCTGGAGCAAGCTTCTAGTAGTGAACTGGAAGTACTAGTTGAGTAGCATTAGATTAGTTGTGTGCCCAGAAGAAAAAGGAAAGAGATTTGGTGACTAGTGAGTTTCTGCTACATTCAACTATATAGTTCAGATAGATATATATGTAGAAGTGATAATTGAGTTCAAGTTTTAATATCTTTAAGGTCTTTTAATATTAAAATATATTAAATAAAAATAATTTGCAAGAAATTAATCTCTATACTCATGGACTTACTCTCTGGCAGACTCACTCACTCTGAGCTTTAGCACTGGAGCAACAGCTCAAAAGGCACCAGGGACATATGGGGAAGAACTGAATTGTCTGGCTTCAGGGTGAGGGCTGGAAGGGCAGCTTTTTCTGAGACAGAAGTGTTGGCAGAAACCATTATTCCTTTGTTGAGCCCTCACCCCACTCAGCCTGCACTCACAGGTGTGTGCCATATCTGAGTCTCCATCAACCTACTAACACTGTTTTCCCTGCCCTGGTAATCTCCTGAGACCCCACTCCACCTAACTTCAGGGCCAGCAAAGCTGCTTACAAATGGCTTGTTTTGTTACAGGCTGTGAACATTTCTAAAGTCTATCAAAGGTTCCCAAAACCCAAACAAGCAGCATTTGGCCTCAGCATGCCCAGTACCTCTTGTTAAGCAGCCCCAAGCCCAGCACTAATGGCAGCCAGTCTCAGTTCACAGCTTAGCTTCTCCCAGGCACCTCCAAGCTCAGTAAAAGTGGCAACCATCTGCAGATCACTTTGTAGCTCATACCAAGTGGTGCCTGGTAGGGATCAGGAAGCAGATAACCTTGCCTGCACCAGAGCCCCTCCCAGAGGCCCCAGAACCAAAAGTCTTGGCGGCCAGCTTCAGATCATACCAGAGCACCACCCAATCACGCTACAAATGACACACCCAAAGGGCAGACTCAACAGACACCAGAGCCCCATTAAAGCAAATCCTGCTCCATAGGGTCAGCTCCTGAAAAACAGCTCCTCCACTATAGTCACAGACAGTCCTCATAAACATAGGACTCTGAGGGTAACTCTCTCCCATTGTTGTGCTAACAGCAAGCAAGGCTCAAATATAACAGAGAGTGCACACAACCCATACAAGGAACACACCTGGAGCACCTGACTCAGGTAACCAGGGAGCCTGTACCACTGGGCCCCCATTGGTTACCTTCTGCATAAGGCCACTGTACTAAAATGAGGAGACATAGCAGCCTTACCTAATACATAGAAACAAATAGGCAGCCAAAATAAGGAGACAAAGAAACGTGTCCTAGTGAAAGAATAGAAAAGATCTCAGTGAGAACTTCAACAAAGAGATAAGAAACATAAAAATGGAGATAGAAAACAAACAAAAAAAAGCAGATAGAAATGAAAAATTCATTAGAGGGAATCAATAGTAGATTAGAGGAAGCAGAGGATTGAATTAGAGATTTGGAAGAGAAGGTATCAGAAAATACCCAATCACAACAGCAAAAAGAAAAAAAGAATCTAAAAAATAAGGATAGTTTAAGGAACATCAAGCATACCAACATATGCATCATAGAGATACCAGACGGAGAAGAGAGAGAGAGCAAGAAATTGAAAATTTATTTGAAGAAATAATGATGGAAAACTTCCTTAACCTGGCAAAGGAAATAGACATACAAAACCAGGAATTGCAGAGTCCCAAACAAGATGAATCCAAAGAGGTCCACACCAAAATACGTCATAATTAAAATGCCAAAGTTTACAGACAAAGAAACTTAAAAGCAGCAGGAGACAAGCAGTTAGTTACCTACAAGAGAGCTCTCATAAGACTGTCAGTTGATTTTTCAAGAGAAACTTTGCAAGCCAGAAGGGATTGGAAGGAAATATTCAAAGTGATAAAAAGCAAGGATCTACAACCAAGATTACCCTACATAGCAAAGCTATCATTTAGAACTGAATGACAGATAAAGAGCTTCCCAGACAAGAAAAGCTAAAGGATTTCATCATCACCTAAACAAAATTACAAGAGCGATTAAAAGGACTTCTTTAAGAAAAAGAAGAAGAGGAAGAAGAACAAAGAAGAAAGAGGAGGAGGAAGAGAAGAAATAAAAAATATGAATAATAGCAATAACTACATATCTATCAATGATTACTTTAAATCTAAAGTAATCAATGATTACTTTAAATCTAAATGGATTAAATGCTCCAATCAAAAGACAAAGGGTAGTTGAAAATAAGACCCTTTTTTTGCTGCCTACAAGAGACTCACTTCAGATCAAAAGATACACATGGTCTGAAAAGTAAAGGATGAAAAAAGATATTTCATGAAAATGGAAACAAGAACAACAAATCTGGAGTAACAATACTTATACCAGACAAAATAAACTTTAAAACAAAAGCAAAAGACAAAGAAGGACCCAGTAATTCCGCTCCTGGATATTTATCTGAAGAAACTCAAAACATCAATTTGAAAAGACAAATGCATCTATATGTTCACTGAAGCATTATTTACAATAGCTAAGATATAGTAGTGACCTAAGTATCCATCAATAGAGGAATGGATAAAGAAGAAATTT
>NW_024342467.1:8149285-8282539 GCF_902729225.1 Pteropus medius | reverse complement strand
AAAAATTATTAAGAAAAGGAAATTAGTCTCTATAATACTCTTTGAAACTATAAAGCATGAACAAATAAGAACAAATTAAAACATAGGTTAACTATAATCATCTGCAGTATAAATCTTGTTTTAACATGTAGCAGTTATGTTACATACATTCATATAACTCATGTTAAATGGGTTAGCTCAGTTACCTCATATTAAATTTTAAAAAGTGAGACTTTTAACATTAAAAGATTCTATAAACAGCATTATAGATTTGGAAGGAGGAGTTTTGCATTCTAGACTTAGTTGTGTAGCTAACCAACTGTGTGTGATTGGCTAAGGAGTGAATGTCATTCAGAAAAGCGTCATTGACTAGATTAGGAGTGTCGAATAGGTTTTAATTCTTATGCTAGTCCAACCCAGCTGTCTGAGAGTGCCTTGTTGAGAAGACTTGTGAAGTGGAATTTAGGCCCATTGGTCAAGAGTACTATAGTAAATAAAATGTCTAATAAGGGCAAAGGATGACAAATAGGTACATTTGAATCAAATATCTGCTATATCTCAACTATTTAAATTAGCAGGTTCATTATATTTCTAAATAAGCATTCTTTTAAAGGTTTTAGACAAAACTATCATGAAGTACACAAAAAGGGAGGATATGAGATAGGGTATGGATAATTAAACAGCAAAAACAAAGGAGACATTTAGAAAATGATTTCATTTGTTTGAAGAGAATTTTGAAAACATAATTATGTCCATGTTTAATGTTAGCACAAAGCACATTACAAATTTAAATGTCTTTTGCATTACTCACCATTTTTAATTATCCACACCCTTTTCTTTCTTTTAATGTGGAAAATCAAGTATTTTCTGGATTGCATATTGTACCATTATTGTGACCTATTAACTGGAGCATGGAAATGGACTAGCATAATAACATTTGAGAAATAGTACTGCCACATCATAAGCAAGGGTACATGCAATACATTTAAGGGGGGGTGTGACTTAAGCTATATAGGAAAAAACAAAAGTACCTGCAGATGGAATTAATGAAATGAATTTAGGCTGCGCATGCAGATAATGTTTGACATTCCTCTTTAAAACGTCTCATATGAAAAAGCCAGTCTGTTCTGATTAATCTAGCTTTGACATACCCAGCAAACTCAAATCTAGATGGCAGAATATTTACATTGGTCAAAATTATTCAGGTGATTTAGGATGAAAGGAATCTCTTGGTCTCTCTGGGATAAAAATTTTAAGGTGTCATTATTTTTTACATTCATAAAAACTGCAGATTCAAAAGTCAGAAAACCTAGATTCTAGAGTTAGCTCTTTCCATCATGTGGGCAAATCATTTCACCACTCAAGATTTGGGTTTCTTCATCTGTAAAATAAGTTGACCCAAAGAGATGATTTCTGATACTCATGCTATCCTATGTTTTAATCACAAAACACAAATGACTTTCTGGTTTTTCATTTATAGGTAGAAACTTTGAGAATCACATGAAGGCAGAAAGCTAGAGCTCAATATTAACATTATAGTTTTGGGGGGTGTCAGTAAACCTACACAATACACTCAGCTATTAAGCCAGATTCCAGAGACATCCCTTATATTCCTTTGGACTGAATCTATTTACTCAACCTCTTTGGAGTTCACTCCACTTGTAGCTTCAACTTTATTATCAGTGTTTATTGAGGCTTCGCCTGAATCAAGAGAAGACCTCTTATTTCCTTTCCTTTAGGCCTCCCACATCTTTTCTATCCTTCATTATTAGCACTTACTCTTACTCTACTTTTTTCTCAGCAATTCATAAAATGGTTGCTTTGCCTTTTCTACATGAAACAACACAAAACTAAAAGATTCAATCTCAGCTGCCTCTGTCACCTGAAACTTTGAGTTTTGAAAATAACTATGACAGAATTTTAACAACTCAAGAGGCAACTATCTCATGAATGACCTTCATTGATTTCCAGCCTTTCTTCTTTTCTATTATTTCCCAGTGGAAAGTTAAACTACCTATATGGCCTTTCTGGGATAGCTAGAATCTCTTGAGAACCAGGGAATCTTTCACACTTTTAGAAATTATTGAGCACCTCAAAGAGCTTTTGCTGATCTGGGTTATATGCATTGGTATTTACTTTATTATTAGAAATGAAAACTTAGAATATATTTTCCTAAAGAATAACTATATTTTCTAAGATTAAGTGATATAGTGGGAAAAGTGACATGTTATAGTTTTGTGACTTTCTTGATGTGTGGTTTAAGAAAAAAAGAGCTAGAGTCTCCTTCTACATTCAATCTATTGCAATATGTTGTTTTGATTGACATATGTGACAAAGATATGTAGTTGAGCAAAGGAGGAATATTTTGCAAGCTTTTTTTAGATCATTGTCAACATTCTTCTTTGATACTACACCAAAATTCCACAATAGAAGTTTCTTAAAGAATAGCTTCTATGTGGAGTTTGAAACCATATCAATGAACTTTTCCTTCTCTGTTACATTAAAACCTATTAGTATCTTATACTTTGAATAGATCTTTTACCAAGGTATGATTTATAACATTATGCATTGGTTCACCGAGTTATATAGAACTTCCAAATATTGACACGTTTTATTAATACAATATAAAAAACCCAAATTCATTAATGTAGTATCACCAAGCTCATCTAAAAAGTTTTAAGTATTGGAAGCTATCAAACTGAGGGTGGTTAATACAAATTTTCCAAAATTTGAAATTTTTATTGGAAAGATTAAATTATTTCAATAGCAACAAACATTTCTAGTTGTTTTGGAGTGACAGGCTCATTTTAGTAATTTTGGAGAAAATGTCTGCCAAATACCTATGTATGAAGAACCAGTTTGTTCAGTAGTCATTCTTTCAAGTAAAAAATGACTCCAAGTTGCCTTTCCTATTTCCTTTCTTGCCCCATAACACTCACCAGCAAGAAAGAGTGTTTGTTTTTGCACCTAATATCATACATAGAGGTTAGCACAGAACACATGCTCAATCTATGTTTCCAAATAAATATGACATATGCATAGTTTTGTGATAGTATTGACATACCAGACTGAGTTAGTCAATTGTCCTTTTGCCTAATGTTAAAATGTCCAAGTCAGAAAGTCATCTACCCTTTATTTTAATTTACCTAAATAGATATAGATGCTTCTGTTTCATACTATATATATGGTATTGTTTTTAGGCCATCTTTATTAAAGGAGTCAAATTCCTCAGAAAAATATATTTCCTGTAAGAACCTTTATTTGCTTACATTCTAAATATATCTCAAGTTTGCTAAGAGATCTAAAACCGAATTATCCCAACCACTAAAAAGATAGGATAATTATGTAATGTGACAGAGGTGCTAAATAATGCTACAAAGGTGATCATATAAATATATACACCTTAAATTTACATGATGTTATATGTCAAATATAGTCAATAGAAAAATAAAGCTAGGGAAGAAGAGGAAATGAATTAAAATTCTAGTGTTTTCTACATAAATATTTGCTATCTTGAATAAAGAGATTTAACATTGTAATATCACTCTCATGATCATCTATACTATATTAAAAACTTTCCATTGTAAAAATCAATTAATAAACAAACACAAGCATGACTCTGATATATTTATGTTCAGATGATTACTAGAATTAGTGGGGTGATCACATTGTAAGTTATAAAAATGTCAAATTACCATATTGTATACTTGAAACTAATATATTATATACCAACTATACTTAAATAGGAAAAAGTTTATGTTCAGCATTACAGAAAATTTGGTTTCTTATTAAAGTCCCACTACTCCAGCAAAATCTTGGGGTTTATTTAATATTTTTTAATTTAAAAAATCAGAAGAAATAATCACTTGGGTAATGAGAAACTAAAGTAGGCCATTACTTATGAATTGGGATAATAAATAAATAATTTGAACCAGTTTGTGCCATTTTTTTAAATTTAAAGTTACAGAAAACTATGTTGACAATTTCACAAATTTTGTTGGTATTATAGTAAGTATTATTATTTTTGGCTTTATTCTAGATGTGTCTATACAAGTAAGCACTGAACAGGGAAATTTGATCGATGCACACAGGCAAATTGATTTTTTCCTAAACAGGTTTGGAGGCCCAATTTGGAAAATTGCCTCCACTCTTTTTACTTAATTCTAGTACATGGACGAACCACGAATGTGTAACAACAGCTATTGCTTTGTGATAATGGAATACAGGGTGATGTAGGTGCGTGCACGTGCATGTGCACATGTATGAGTGCGTATAAATTCTCTGGAAGCCAATATAAAGACCTCCATTAGCCCAGAAGAACTTAGGCTGGGAGGAAGATTGCTGGCCTCAGTAAAAGCTAAAAATGTATTCTAGGTTAGGACTGTAGCTTCACATCTTAGGTAAATAATATTTTGACTCTACCCTATATTTCTTAGAAAATACACTTGTAGTAGTAGCAGTAATATAATTCTCCACCTAATTGTCATATTTTTCTAATTTTATTTTCACCTGCTAGAATTGAGATGAATGTAGGAGAATGTGAACTGTTTCTACAAATGGATCATCAAATAGACTTGATATTGATAACTGAAAAAGTATGGGAATAGCATCCAAACTTGTTCTTCCTCTTTATGCATCATGAGTGTTTAAAAATGTGGATCAGTGCTAACACCATATTAACATTTGCTAAAACCCAAAGAACCACCACTAACAACAAAGAATCAAATGATTAAGGCTTGCAATTCACTTGGACTTTATTCGTTATGTAGTCCCAAGCAAGTTCCTTAACCTCTGAGCTTCAGGCTCTCCATCTTTAGAATGAGTAATATCTTGTGAACATCAAAGGAAATATCTTATGTTTAAATACATAATAAAGCCCCTAACGCAGCATAGAAATTGGATAATTTTCCTTGTTTTCCAAGATAATATTCCAAGTAAAAGTTGTCTTAATTAAATCAAATAGCCCTTATTATTGAAATTTCAGGATAGCAATGGGGCTGAAATATTAGGAAGTACCTCAATATCACAGGAGTTTAGAGTTTAGAAAAGTAAAACTATAATTCTGAACCTATAGGAAATTCACACTTTTAATAGAAAAGCATAGGAAAGCAACACCCTTCAGTGGTTTGGTTATTTTCTTATGCAGCAGAATTACTCTCCTAATTAAGTGGCAGTTACTGCCATTATACATCATTATGTTTAAATGGAGTATCTGGAAGATGTCTCAATCAGACAGTCCTCCCAATTAAGTGTGTCCTATAGGTTAATGGGAATCACTTCCTCTCCCTTGGATAATGCTATTTGGGAAAAATACCTAAGGCCTAATGATTAAAAGGTCAAAATTATGCTTCTCAGTTAACACTCTATAAAATGGAACTGGGAGAATTTGCCATGACTGCTGTGTTTTTTGTCAGTCTGGCTGCAAATCAATCAAGACAACTACATTGAGTTACAGTATGATGTGCATTTTGAGGCAAAATAATGCATACAGATATTAACGATACTTTTTAAAAAGCCCAAATCTGGCAGTTAGAATAATTCACTATATTATTATTATTCAGGTTGATACAATTCATAAAATATATGACTTTAAAAAAATTAGACAAGATGGAACAAAAATATCAAATGCTGAGGTTGTGAATTCTAGTGGCCAGAAAGAACAGCTCCCAGGAGAATGATGAGTTCACCAAAAAATCACATTATGTACAGTATAAAGCATTTTGCACTGTGGTATTAAATATCAAGACGCTGAAGATATTTTTTGGCTGGGGAGCAAAAGATGTTGAACACTACGACTGCTATTACTGTCACTAATATCCTCAGACTCTGGTGACTCTTAAGTCACTGGAAATTTGGGATTTGGTGTACAAAAGGTATAGATTACAAATGTCTAAGGTAAAGATTTTGGATGTACCTAAAAGCTGCTGTTTTACTTGACTTACACTGCCTCAAGGTGTTGATAGTCTGGGAAGAAGCCACAGAAAGCAAATACATCTTGCTCTTTTTGAGCTATGCTGCATTCAGCCTTCCATTTCTTTGGCTAAATGGATCAAAAAGTTTCAAAGACAAAGATTGATGAGAAAGGCTTTAGAAGATGAATTCCCCCAACACGCCACCCCCCAGAAATGACTGAGTTTCTTTAGGCACACACATAAGAAAATATAGGGGAAAACATTTCCAAAGAAGGTTATTAATGTAATCTTGTCAAACATTCTAGAAACTCATATTTGCAGCTTTTAAATATCAGCACACAGACAAGAATGGAAAATAGTGCAAAATTAAAAAAAAATAGTTATTCATTTATTATGGGCTCAGAAATTTGGTTTTATAAGATTAAAAAGAATGTACTCACATTGCATGTGACAATGGCATTCTTAACTATGCTCCTATTTACCTCTCAGGAGCTCAGTCTACCCCTTGGTCTTGGTCATATGCATCCATAATATGCTTGTGATAAAGCTTCATATATTCTTTATAATTTCCTTTCCTCAAAAAGCAGGTGTCATTTTTCACAGTTAAGAAATGTGAGAAAAATCTTTATTTCTTCATTTGGTAAATTTAATCTTTTCTAATTTACTAAATGGCAGTGATTCTTTAATGTCATTTTCTTTCTTCGTCAGAATATACACATATGCACACTTGATAAGGAGAATCTAAATCAGTAATAACACTGCAAGGCCTGTCCATAAGGCAGGACCAATATCCTGGGAAAATGGGGTTTCCAATCCTAGATCAGGGCTGAATCTTGGCAATCGAGAAGAAGCATTGTACTGAATGGCTTAATAGGAAGCTTCAGAGATGTGAAAATTGAACCAAACCTGTCTTCTAAGAATGGCATTCTAAAATGCATGCCCGATGGTACCATCCATAGAGCCTAATATGGTGTCAGGAATCAAGTTGGAGCACTGTAGGACTAGGACATGCTGCCCAGACCTCATTTCATGGGCAGATGTATTACCCTGTCTCTCAGCAGGCAATGTCAAGCTGTCAGCCCTTTCAGGGTTTTCCTCAGCTACAGAGGACTGTCTAGGTCACGGTCACACTTTACCTGAGGTAGCCAACATCCAATGACTTCTCAAGGTGTGAATATAAAAGCTTGACCATTTCAGCTCAATCCTAGATAACTCTGAAGGGCTATTCTAAATCCACATGTCCTTATAAGGTTGGCTAAGGTTTTATAGGGTTTACATCACAGTCTGACATCCTGTCTGGCTCTTTCTGTTTTCTTCCATTCCCTTCCACAGGTACTAATTCCCCAAAACATTTCAGCCTCTGTTTCCAGAGACCCTAACCTATAACAAGCACAACATAACTTGTTGCATTCTAGATTTCCATATCTTTATTTGCTCCTTTGTTTGTTTTGTGTTTAATGGTTTCTGTTAGATGTAACCTTAATTTTCAGGGAATATTTTGCCTGAAAATATCTGTCCTTCTCTTTGAATCATGTGGCAAATTCTGTGTTCTAAGGCCAGACATTTTTTGGTCTTATAGTGCTATTATTGAAACTCCACTCAGTAGGATCTCTGCATATTTGCACTTAGAAAACAATTATCCACAAAATTATTTAACTCATTTTTTTAAAGAGATAGACTTAACTGCACTTTAATTATGTATCAGAACTTATAGAATTCCAGTAAAGCACTACATTTTAAACAATATTTTGTTATAAAGAAAAAAGAGAGTAAAAAATTAAGTATCCAGCTAGAGAGTCCAGGGAAATAACAGAAAACTCCCAAATAAAATATAAATCATTAAAATAAATAAGAGCAGACATTAATCGAATAGAAGAGAGGTCAGCAAACTGCAGCCTAGTGGCCAGTTGGCTGTTTTTATAAATAAAGTTTTATTGCAACACGGCCACACCAGTTCATTTAGTATTAATCATAGCTGCTTTCGTACCACAATGTCAGGGCTGAGTAGTTATTATAGAGATCATATGGCTCACGCAGTTGAAACGATTTACTATCCAGCCTTTGCAGAAATAATAACAATTAAATAACAACAAAAAAAAACCATGATTCAGAGAAATAAAAAATAAAAGTTTAACTGCTGGAAAAAATGTATAAATTAACTAACTTCTGGGGAGACTAATTAAGAAAATGAGAGAGGGCATAAATAAGTATTATTAGAAATGATAAAGGGGACATAAACAATATATAGTAAGAGGAAATTATTAAGAACTAAATATATGTCATTAAATTTGAAAACTTAGCAGCAGTGGACAAATTCCTAGGAAGGCATAAATAACTAAAACTGCTAAAATATAAGACATGTGAATGGTCTTGATAACCATTAAAAGAAACTGAATTAGTATTTCCAAACAGAAAACATTAGGTCCAGATGGTTTTTACAGGCAAGTTCTTACAACACTCAAGAAACAAAAAAGCTAATGTTATACAAATTACCCCAGAGTAGAGAGAAATAGAAAACATTCCCCTATTCATCTTAAATGGCTTGAATAACTATCATCCCAGATGTAGATGAGGGTACAGGTAAACAAAATATAAGCAAATCTCACTTGGAAATATAAGTACAAAAATCTAATAAAATACTAGCAAAAGAACCTCATCATGTATATAAAGCTAATCCACAAAGTAAGATTTATCAGTAGAAAATCAATTACTAGTCATCATATTAACACATGGCAAGAGAAAGTATAATGATCCTCTCAACAAATGAATGGGATGGTTAATTTTATGTGTTAATTTGACTGAGCCGTGGGGCGCCCAGATATTTGGTTAAACATTATTCTGCATGTAACTGAGAGGTTGTTTTGGGGTAAGATTAACATTTAAATCAGTAGATTGAATAAAGAAGATTGCTATTCATAATGTTAAGCCTCATTCCATCAGTTCAAGGCCTGAATAAAACAAAAGGCCTACCCTCACCTGAGGAGGAGTAAATTCTCTCGCCTTATGGCCTTTGAACTGGAACATCAGTTCTTCCTGCCAGATAGTTTTCAAACTCGAGACATCGACTCTTCTCAGTTTTACAGCCGTCCGTTGACCTTTAGACTCAGACTTGAACTGGAACATTGTCTACAGATTTTGGACTTGCCAGCCTCCATAGGTACATGAGCCAATTCCTACTCTAATGAATCTACAGTTTTCAATTCAATTACAATAAAAATTTCAACAAACTTTTGTAGAACTTGACAAGTTGATACCAGAATTTATACAAAAGAACAAATGACCAAGAAATGCTAAGGTACAGCTGAAGAAGGACAAATTAGTACAGCTTGCTTCATAAGATACTAAACATTGTTATAAATCTATAGTAATTAATATAGTGCAGTATGTGTGCAGGGCTAGAAAAAGACCAATGGAGCAGATACATATTCAACAAGAGAAATGTTAGGAATATTCATAACTGTATTGTTCACACTAGCAAAATTCTCAAATCAATGCAAGGGTCCATCAATTAATAATGGATGAATGAAACACATTCACACAATATAGCAGTCAAAATGAATGCTACTGAAACAAAACAACATGTGTGAATCTCAGTAATATATGAAAAAGTCTCAAAATATTAAACATTTTACCTTTTTATAAATTAAAAATAACTAAAAATATATACTTTTAAAGGAATGTGTATGGATGCATTAATCTATAAAAAAGTAAAGCCTAGGAAGAATGACAAACATAAGATTCAAAAAGATGGTTATCTTGGGTAGAGGAAGCCAATAGAATGGAATAGTAGGAAAACTATATTGTTAAATTAAGTAACTTTCCTAACTTTTGTTTTGGGTGCCGAATTTTAGGTGGGAGCTATGGGTGATAAAGACAAATATATAAATAGCTATATAAATAAAAGCAGACTATGCCATGCTAAAAGTATGTTATGAACTAAGGATTATGGTTAATTCAATTTAGTGGGCCCAAAACATCCAAAAAATGATAAATAAAATTCTGATTTGAAAATGGATCCCTAATCCCTAATAAAAGATCTTAGGTCCCTTTTTAAACTGAATGTTAATCAAAATTACTAAAATAGATGTTATTTTTTTTATCACTATTAGAGTAAATAGGTATTACCTCCTACTAAACATTAATTTATTAGAATATTAATTCCAGTTTTAAACCATAGATGTCACATATTTAGGATAAGCAAAAAAAAAAAAAAAAAAAATCATTCTGAAAAAAAAAAACGCTCCTCAATAAAAAGAGATATTGAATCCATATTTGATAAATTTTCTTTACATGGCTTCTAGGACACTATATTCCCTTAATTTTTGCCCACTTTGTTACTTCTTTTCAGGTTCTTTTTCATCTCTTTTGTTCTTTCCAACTTGAAAACACTGGTTGAAACAACTCAGTCCTTGGTTCTCATCTCTCTATACTTACTCCCTTGGTGTTTTCCTCTAAATGTATGGCTTTAAATAGCATTCATATTTTGGTGACTCCAAATTGTATATCCCTAAACCAGACCTCTCTCCCAAAGTCCAGATTTAAGCTTCGAGCTGTCTGCCTGATATTCTGCTTGTTAGTCTAGTAGATATCTCAAGCACAAGCTGTTAAAAACTAAACTCCTGCTCTTTCCTCTGGAACTCCCTTTACCCATGGCCTTTCCCATCTAATTCAGAGGCAACTCCACCTTTCTAATTCTCCGCTCCCAAACGTTGGAGTCATCCTTGACTCTTCTCTGTCTCTCTCACCAGACGTCCAATCCATTAATTAGTACAGTCGGTTAGTTTTAACATCAAAAGCTAACAACCCCATGTGGATTCACAACTTAGCTGCCAAACTGGTCTCCCTGTTTCTAAAATCTATTCTTAACAATGCAGCCAAAGTGAACCTTTGAAAATGTGCACATTTCACTCTCCTATTCAGCATTTTGCAATGAATTCCTTCACTCGAGGTGAAAATTAGTCTTTGCAAAGTCCTACAAGGCTCTCCAGATTCAGATCCCTTCCCTCTTCACTTCTTTCCTGTGCTCCAGCATACAGACCTACCGGCTGTTTCTCAAATCCTCCAGGTACTGCCTTGCTGTAGCTGCTCCCTCTAAAAGCCCTTTCCTCAGACATATGCTTGGCTAACACTTTCAATTTCTTTAAGTCTATTCAAAATTTGTTCTAGAGCCAGCTTTTACCAGTTCATGAGAGCCGATTATTAAATACTCAGGAATTTTGCAAGCCATTTTTCAAACCTTTGAAATTGAATATAGTGAAAGTATTTATATCTACCCTGTTTGCCCTATTTAAAATTGCAATTTTGGGGGCCACTGGTCAAGATGGCATATAAGGTAGATGCTGTGCTTGCCTCCTTTCATGACCACGTCAAAATTACAACAAAACTACAGAATAACCATCACTAGGAGTCACCTGAGGTCTGGCTGAACAGAAGTCCTACAAATGGGGACATATATGAGGTTACCTCAAGACTGGTAGGAGGGGCACAAACACGATTTGGGCCAATCCCACAACCACTTGTGGTGGCCGAAAATCAGGAAGGGTTATCTTGGCTGTAGAGACCCCTTCCTCCCTGGGGTGGAGCAAGGAATCCTGGCTTCTTACCTTGGGGTTCCATTGCCCGCAAGAGAAGTCCCTACAATCTCTGACTGTGAAAACCAACAGAGATTGTAGCAGAGTGAAACACAGGGCTGCAGGAGTAGGAAAAATTCCTCTTTAAGAGCCTGTGTGTAAACTTACCGCTGACGGACTAACTCGCTCTGAGCTCCAGTGCTGGGTCAGTAGCTCGAGAGGCCCTGAGGACATACAGGGAGGAACTGAGTTGTCTGGCTTCAGGGCAAGGGCTAGACAGGTGGCCTTCACCTGACGGAAGTGCTGGTATCATCGACTATTCCTTTGATGAGCCCTCCCCTCTTCCAATGAGCGGATGCTGGCGGCCGCCATATCTGAATCTCCAGCAACCTGGTTAACACAGGTGGCTCCTCCCTAGTGATTCCCCTCCCACATTGCTGGCCCACCCAAGCTGCCTCCGGTGGTTTTTCGATACAAATGGCCTGTCTTGGCTCATGCTGCAGACTTTCCTAAAATCTCTCAAAGGCTCACAAAACTCAAAGAAACAGCATCTGGCCTTGGCATGCCCCGTACCTCTTGCTGAGCAGCCCCAAGCCTGGCACTAGTGGCAGCTAGCCTCAGTTCCTGGCTTGGCTTCTCAAGGCACCTATAAGCCCAGCACAGGTGGCAGCCATCTGTGGATTGCTTGATGACTTTTACCAGGTGGCCCCAGAAGTGCATAGGCGGTGGCTGGACTTGGCCTGCAGCTGGGCTTCTCCTAGGAGGTTTGGGCCAGCACATTTGGTGGCTTACTTCAACCGGAGCTGGAGCATCACCCAGGGCTGCACCTGAAGGGCACACTGGGAAGGCACCAGAGCCCTGCTAAAGATGAATCCTGCTCAGTAGAGTCGGCCCCTCACTGGCCAATCCTCACAACCAATCAGCCCAAGGGTCAGTCCCTCTCAATGATAAGTAAACAGCAACCAAGGCTCAATTACAACAGGAGAGCATACACAACCCACACAAGGGGCATGCCTTGAGCACCTGGCTCAGGTGACCTGGGAAGACTACACTACTGGGCTCCACAGTACACCAACTACACAAGGCCACTCTACTAAAACTGGGAGACTTAGGACCCCTACCTAATACATAGAAACAAATACAGGGATGCAGCCAAAATGGGGAGACAAAGAAACATGTCCCATAAAGAAGAGAACAAAGCCCCAGAAAAAGAACTAAAAAAAAAAAGAAAAATGTAGATAAGCAATATACCAGAAGCAGAGTTCAAAACACTGGTTATAAAGATGGTCAATAAACTTAGGGGAAGAGTAGATGAATTCACTGAGAACTTTAACAAAGTGATAGGAAATATAAAAATGGAGATGTAAAACATAAAATAGAACCAGTCAGAAATGAAGATGACAATATCTGAAATGAAGAGTACATTAAAGGGAATCAACAGATAAGATGAAGCGGAGGACTGAATCGGTGATTTAGAAGATGGGGTAGCAGAGGATACTCAATCAGAGCAGCAACAAGAAGAAAGAATGAAAAAAAAATGAGGATAGTTTAAGGGGACAACATCTAGTATAACAGTATTCACATCATAGGGCTCAGAAGGAGAAGAGGAGAGTAAAAAATTAAAAACTTATTTGCAGAACTAATGATGGAAAACTTCCCTAACCTTATGAAAGAAATAGACATACAAACCCAGGGAACTCAGAGAGTCCCAAACAAGATGAACCAAAACAGGCCCACACCGCGACACATCATAATTAAAATGCCAAAGGTTAAAGACAAAGAGAGAATCTTAAAAGCAGCAAGAGAAAAGCAATTAGTTACCTACTAAGAAGCTCCTATAAGACTGTCAGATGATTTCCCAAGAGAAACTTTGTAGGCCAGAAAGGACTGGCAAGAAATATTCAAAGTGATGAAAAGCAAGGATCTACAACCAAGATTACTTTACCCAGCAAAGCTATCATTTAGCATCAAAGGACAAATAAAGAGCTTCCCAGACAAGAAAAAGCTAACGTTCATCACCACCATGGCAGTATTCTAGGAAATGGAAGGACTTCTTTAAGACGAAAAAAGTATCAAAACTATGAATAATAAAATGGCAATCACTATTTATCTATCAATAGGTATTTCAAATGAAAAAGAATTTAATGCTCCAATCTAAAGATAGGTTGCTGAATTGATAAGAAAACAAGATCCTTATATTTGCTGCCTACAAGAGACTCACTTCAGATCAAGACACACACAAACTGCAAGTAAAGGGATGGAAAAAGATATTTCATGAAAATAGAAATTAAAAAAAAAATCCAAGGTAGCAATACTTATATCAGACAAAATAGGCTTTAAAACAAAGACTATAACAAGAAACAAAGACCCAGGAAACCCACTTCTGGGTATTTATCCAGACAAACCCAAAATACTAATTTGAAGGGACATATACCTTCATATGTTTATCGCACCATTATTTACAATAGCCAAGGTATGGAGGCAACCTAGGTTGCACGCACGGATTAAGAAGAGGTGGTACACATATACAATAGAATATTACTAAGCCATAAAAACAGACAAACAAACAAATAAACAAAAGAATGAAATCTTGCCATCTATAATAACATGAATGGACCTAGAGGTTAGTGTGCTGAGCGGAGTTAGTCAGATAGGAAAGACACATGCCACATGATTTCACTTTCATGTGGAATCTAAAGAATGAAATTAACAAATAAAACAGAAACAAACTCATAGATACAGAGAACATTTTGAGCGTTACCAGATTAGAGGGGGTTTGGGAGTTGGGTAAAAAAGGGGAAGGGATCAAGAAGTACAAATTGGTAGTTATAAAATAGTCATGGGGATGTCAAGTATAGCATAAGGAATATAGCCAATAATATTGTGATAGCTATGTATGATGCCACGGTGCCAGATTTATTGAGACAATCACTTTGTAAGTTACATAAATGTCTAATCACTATGTTGTACAACTGCAACTAATATAATATTGTATATCAACTATAATTGAAAAATAAAATTTTTTTTTTAAATTGCAAATTTCATACACTCCCTCCTTAATTCCTAATTCTCCTTTATCCTGCTCTACTTTTCATTTTCTCATAGCACATGCTACCTAATAGTTTGCCATTTAATATATTTTTTATTACTTTTATTATTTGTTGACTATCTGCAAACTAGAATATGATGTTTACTAGAGCAAGGGCTTTTGATTAGTTTCAGATATATCCCAAGATACAATAGAAGTAACTATTTGTTGATCGAATGAATGAGATAGGCATAAGAAAAATTTATAAGTAACTCTCAAAGTAACTCAATGTTTTTCCATCAATAACTTTAACATCAATAAATGACAAAATGAGGGCAATGACTATTTGAATTGCTAGAAAGCAGTTAGCTGCCCTGGCTTTGATCATTTCAAAATTGTATAGAATATTAGAGTTGAAAATCAGTACATTATTCCTTATTTGTGTATTTTTACATTGTTGAGGTTTTCATAAGCAATGATTGAACTAAGTGTAATGATAACTGCAGACAATTTCACTTGGAGGCAACTGAAAGGAAAATGTATGTGAAAATCATACACACACATATCTGAAAATCCTATATTCCATGTTGACAATCCTTTCTCTGAAATTATGTGTTTAATTACTTTACTGTCTGAAGCATCCACTTTCAATTTGCCTAGGTATTTCCACATAACGAAGGGTTTAATAGACTTCTGACTCTTGGTTTTCCAAGGCAACTTAACTTTCATATGTCTCCAGCATGTTGACCTGAGAAAGAATATTTGAAAATATAAAGAGACAGCAAAAAAAAAATTAAAAAATAAATAAAAAATAAAAATAAACATCCAGTAAATAATGCACTTACATGATCGTTTTTTGATCAGATGTCATTGAGATATTTTTTATGCTAGTAGAAGTAATTTCTTTTTGCAGTGTGCTTTTAAATGTTCCTTTATTAGTCTCTCATGTACTCCCTAGCCAAGGTATAGTTTAAGGTCATTTTCATGCTGTAATTTGAGGGATGCCAAAACATTAAATTATACCCACTTAAATAATTACATTTCTCTAACTACAAATGATAAAATAAACATATCAAGTTCATGCACTTTGCTTGTGTTGACACAAATGTGCTTTCTCCAAGGTCTGAAAAACAACATTTTAGAAACATTAAGCATTATATTCATATTTTTTATTTTTGGAAATAATAGTTTATATAAGCTAGAAGTTTTATATAAAAGTATATCAAACCAAATGGAAAGAAACTCTTTTAAAAAGATAAATCTCTATACATGTAACCTGCCCTTAATTCTAGGCACTTTGAAATTCAATTATATATCTAAAATGTCTTTCAAGAATCTTGAATATGTTTCTCAGAAAGTTTTACTTTCTTTTTTAAACATAGAGAAGCTCCTCAAATTATTTTTGGCTTATTACAATATCTATGGGGAAATATTACAAATTAATAAAGTAAAACCTAGAGTACAAAGGGGTTCATGCAAATACGATCACATATCAGAAATAAAACTGAAAATGTTTTGTAATGAAGATACTAAAGCTGTGAACTCTCCCATAAATCTAACATTAACAATTTATAATCAGTACGGGACCTCCCTTCAATAAGTCTCATAGAATTCTACCACTCCAGGTTCTTTTTCAGATTACTCACAGTCATTTCTGCCAACATTACTATGGACTCTTTTCAAAATTCTAGGCAGTTATTGTTCTAAAGTGTATCATAAAATCTTAAATCAACCTGCTAGCTTAAAGTCTATGATATTTCATGACTTTAACTAAGTCATTACTGCAGCCCCTCTTTCCTCTGAATGCAGAGGCACTGAGTGTAGCTCAGGACTCCAGCTGGATGAGAAAAAGCCTGCTGGTACCCAGTGGTAGGAATATATTACTTGGATAGAATACGACATAACATTTCATATTATTCGAGATTGTTTTTGGTTTACAAATTTTCCACTACTCATTGTCACACAGCATCAGTCACTCATACTCACTAAAGACAGAGATAATGTTTAAATTTTCTTCCCTACCATCTGTCCCACCCCCAGCTTCCACACAGCCAAATGTATTTCCAACTTTTCCTCTTTGGCTTTCTTTTGTGATTTTCTGAACTAAATATATTCTTTGGAGACAAATGAAATGGTTTCCGTTTTTAAAGGAAAATATAGATCACCTGTTTCTGGTAACCTGCTCTGAGGCTGCCAACTTTGGGCAACTAGGGCTTTGTTGGTCTTGAAAATGAAGACCTAGGTGGCACCATATAACCTACACGTATCAGTGGCAAAAAATTTCAATAGAGACAGGCTAGTGGCGGTGATGAATGTGTTATTTCCACTCTAGGGTGCTATCTGTTTCAGAAAAATCGGGGCCAATTGACCTTTTGCCAGTGATGTAAGAAGTCCCATGTGGAAGTCTGTGTTAGTTGGCATCATATAACTATTTTTTCCAGTGATTTTCATGCAGTTGGCTCCCAAGGCAGCTGCCCAGTTAGACTACCACTTAATATGGTTCGGCTCACAGCAACCATAGTTATCAAATTAACATTCTGGGCAGTACTTCATTCTAATGGCAGGAAAACCCTACTGAGTCAAACTGCCAAGGGCAGAAGCTCTTCGTAGAGAAATTCCTGGCCAATAAGCCATGGTGTTGTAACTATCATATGTTAATCTGCACAGGCTTCACAACTTCTTAGAGCCTTGGAAAGCAAGACTGCTTCTTTTCAGTGTGGGCAGCTTCAAATGATTCAGTTGACCATAGATTTTTCTCCGTATGTGGATAGATGGATATAAGGATTTTTTTTTTTCTACTAAAATTTCTTGATTCACTGCAGAAGAACAAGAAGGAAAGTGACTCCATTTTCTACTAGAAGGAAGATTATTAATCATAGCAAAGGGTAACCTATAGCTCCTCTTTTTGAAGATTTTCTATAGTAGTGGTATAAAGCAGAAGTTTATTCTTAGTTCTTTCAGCTTCTCTAAAGCATTTTCTGTTCTCCTAGGGCTTATCCTTCAAATATTTGTAGGTATTTCTACCTTTTAGTTCTATTTGCACACACCACCCTGTGGATTGATGAGTTTAAATTTAATGCAGGGCTTTCACTAAGGGTACATGTGTTATTTCTTATAAAATTAATGACTTTCCTCATGTTTAATATATGCCTACTATATGATTAGGACGGAGATAATTTGGAGCAGAGGGCTAAATGGCCTCGATGATACAATTTAGTAATTACTTTGGCACAGAGTCCTATATCAGAGTTTATCAGACTTGCTCAGTAGATTCTCACAATAGTTTCACCTCCAATTTCTCTGGAAATTGGGTCTAGAGAAATACCGAAGCAAAGCAAAATGGTTTAAAGTACGGTGATATATTTGACAATAGAAAACAAATTTTCTTGGTTCTTCCTACCAGATATGCCAGTGGCTTGGATAAGGATTGCTGTGTGAGTTCCAGACTATTGACAGTGATGCTATTGGCTAGGAATGCCTGAGGCACTTCCCCTGGCCCCTATTACTTGTAGCAAGTCCCCAGAGACTTTTTCCCCACCCAGGCTAATGCTGTAGCTGGGCTGGCCCTTGTGGTTCTTATTATGACTGCAGGAAGCACTTCAGCCAAAACCATCAGGGAACTTTGAGGAACAAGTTTTATTACTCACACGTCCTGGAGAGTACATAGTGTGCCCAAGGGCTATACAGCAAGGTCCTAGGTAGAGTGTGCAGACCTGGAGTTCTGTCTTGATTGGGGCCTGAGGTTTGGATGTCTAGGGTTTTGCAAGTTCTTTCTTTATTGGCTAATTTAAATCATAAGAGCAGGAATTAGAGCAGAGGAAGGGATAAGTAGGGTTATTCAAACAGTCTAGGTTATCCAGGGCTTTCTGAACTAGGGAACTTCATGGGCGGAGACCGCTCAATTCCTTATCTGGTTGTTTTGTTAGTAGCTGTATCATAGAGCTGGCAGAGGGTTTATTCAAGATGAGTCTTTTGAAATGGATGCCTCAGAAATCAAAAGCTTACTGTCAGGCATTGACACTAAAATAAAAAGCTTAAGGTCAGGCACCTGCACCACAAGGATTTTTGCTTTATTTAGTCTCACTGCATTATTATATAAACTTCATAATGTTTAAATGTCTTTGTAATGTTTATATACATTTTGTGTAAAATAATGTGCAATAATAATACTAAAAGTATCTTGTGAATATTGGAAATGAAATATTTGCACTATTACCCTCAGAACTCTTAGTCTAGCATCTTACATTCGGATATTAAATTCACTTGGAAGAGTGAAGTCCAAAGTTAAATGAGAATTATATTAATGAGCAATTTGCTGCCAATGTTCTTTCCAACCTGCCCACCCACAGTTTCTCACTCGCTTTAAGAGTTCTCCAACTCCAAACTTTTTCCAAAAGTTTTAGGACAAATTTAGAATATTTTTTTTATTGTGGTAAAATATACGCAATATAAAATTTACCACTTCAACAATTTTTATGTGTACAGTTCTGTGGCATGAAGTATATTCACATTGTTATGCAACCATCACTACCATCCATCTCCAGAACATTATTATATTCTCCGACTGAAACTCTGTACCCATTAAACACTAACATCCCCCTCCCTCCAGCCCCTGGCGCCCACCATTCTACTTTCTGTCTCTAAGAATCTGATTGCTATAGGAACTTCATACGAGATCATACAGAACATTTGTCTTTTAGTGACTGGTTTATTTCACTTAGCCTCTTATCACTTAGCCTTTTCAAAGTTCATCTATATTGTAGCATGTGTCGAAATTTCATTTTTTTTAAAAGGCTGAATTGTAGTCCATTCTATGTCTATATAATATTTTGCTATTTACATAGCATTTACATTGTATTAGTTATTATAAGTAATCTAGAGATGATTTAAAGTATATGGGAGGATGCATATAGCTTGTATGCAAATATTAGATCATTTTATGTAAGAGATTTTGGGATCTGCAGGGGGTGAGCATGGGGGATGGGGGTGTGTGTGTCCTGGAACCAATTCTCTGTGAACACTTAGGAACAACTGTATATCTTATTGGTTCTGTTTCTTTAGAGAACTCTGCATAGTGCAATGTTGGCTGTGGGTTTTCATATATGACCTTTAGTATGTTGAGGTAGTTTCCATCTATTCCTCTTTTGTTAAAATTTTATCATGGTATTGAGTTTTGTCAACTGCTTTGTATTAATGGAGATTAACTGTTTTTTTCTCTTCATTCTGTTTACATTTTTTTTTGTTGTCGTTGAACCATCCTTGTATTCTAGGAAAAAATCTTGTTTGGTCATGGTGTATAATTCTTTTAATGTTCTGTTGAATTCTGTTTGCTAATATTTTGTTGAAGATTTTTACATCAATATTCAGAGTATTCAGAGGGGATATTTGTCTGTAGTTGTTTGTTTTGTTTCAGTGTCTTTGTCCAGCTATGATAGCCTCATAGAATGAGTTAGGAAATACTCTCTCCTGTTCATTTTTTTTTTAGAAGGGATGACAAAGGATAGGTGTTTTTTTTTTTTTAAATGTTTCATAGAATTCATCCGTGTAGCCATTTGTTGCTGGGTAGAAACCTTTTTGTTAGAAAGGTTTTGATTATTGTTTCACTCTCCCTACTAGTTATAGGTCTATTGAGGCTGTCTGCTTATTCATATTCTTGGTACATTGTGTGTTTTAGTACCTTGTCCATTACATCTAGGTTATTCAATTTGTTGGAGTACAATTGTTCACAATACTCTATTACAATCCTTTTTATTTCCACAAAATCTGTAGTCCCCTTTCATTCTGGATTTTAGTTATTGGAGTCCTCTCTTTCTTTCTTTTTTTCTTAGTCTATTTAAACATTTATCAATTTTGTTAATCTTTTCAAAGAACCAACTCTTGGTAATGCTGATTTTTCTCTGTTGTTTTCCTATTTTCTATTTTGTTTATCTCTGCTCTTATCTTTATTATTTCCTTCCTTCTGCTAGCTTTGAGTTTAGTTTATTTTTCTTTTTTGTTTCTTAAGGTGTAAAGTTAGGTTGTTAATTGGGTATCGATGATATTTTGTTACAGCCGTCTGAGCAGACTAAGAAAGGACATTCCTCCTAGCCTTGGAGCAGAGAGTTGTGCAAGGACATGGAGGAGCTGGTGTAAAGATGAGTAAAAACACGAAGAAATTTCCTACCATTCTGAACGTGGCTTTTTCTTGATGGGGCATTTGCTCGGTTGCTGTAGATCTTTAGCTGGTTTCCAGAGCTCCTGTGAAGTTATTTTAGACAGTCTGTGGTTGTTTATTTGGTAATTCTTTAGGGAAATGAAAGCCTGGAGCTGTGTAGTTCACCATCTTGCTGATATCAACCCTTCTCCCCATAATTTATAGTGTTTATTTTGAGAAATAAGGGGTAATGTATAATAAATCCAAGTATGATAAATCAATGTGAGAATATTCTTTTACTTGAAAAATGTGAAAGTTGATCAATCATATTTAGTTAACATATTTAACTAATACTTAATATCATAAATATATAAACTGCTAATTTCTAGTAATTCTTGAATTTGATTCCATAGTTTACTATGTTCACTGTTAAATATCCTGAAGAGTACATGATAAACAGCCAAGTTTAATGCATAAGTATGCATACACACACACACACACACACACACACACACACACACACACACACACACATTCCCAGAGCAGTTACAAAATATGGTTTTGTAATAAGCACTGTGTTTTTTCATATATAACAAATGCATTATTTCCTTGTGCCCAAAATGCAAATTTGCAAATTGCATCCAGGAACTCATCAAATCTGTTAGATGAATTATGTAATTCAATTTGGCAAAATTTTTGCTCACAGCACAAATAGTTTTCTTTGGTTTTCTTGGATTCTGTTCTAAGAAGGAGGTAGCTGGAAAAAAGTGAAAAATTACAGGATATGATTCATAAAAATCCCACATCTTTTTTTTGTGTGTGCTTGTACATTCTTTTTTGAGGGAAAATGTTTTTGTCTCACAGCAATGATTCCTCTTCCTTCTCAATAAGCACTTTTTAGTTAGAAAGATATCTCTGCACAATATATCCAAGGTATTCAAAAAAGGGCAGCCAAAATGAGAGGAGGATGCATGTCATTTAGCATCTAGAACATGTAGCATATTCATTAAATCTCTTTTTCACCAGAAAGGAATGTGAAGCCTGAACTTTAACATGGCCACAGTATGTACTAGAGAGCAAAGAAATGAAACCTCAGCTCTGCGTGTTCCTGCCAAGGATTAGCCCAATCTTTTGCTGACATGTGATGGGTATCTGTTTCCCTGTCATGTTTTGAGAGAGAAAATGATGCCATGTAACTCTATCCTCACTTCTAAGGTCCAGACAAGTGGCAGTCACTACTATTCCTTCCTCCTTTCATTTGCTGCCAACAGTGAGATTAAGCGCACGCACCCAAATAAAGGACTACCAGCACTCCATAGTCAGAGGTAGTTTTCAGAGGATTCAAGAAATCTCAGATAATTAGGAGTAGTTAAATCTCTGAAGATGACCTATGAGCTTCTAACTTTCTTTTCTCTCTTGAAGCAGCCTGTAAACTCTTTCATCATTTTGAGTTTGTGAAAAACTCTTACGGCAGTAGCTATCCATAACCCAGAGTGGGGAGCTCTTTTAAGCAATGGAATGGCCAGTAGTGTCAGAAACTGAAGTGCCAATTTCATGCATGAAAAATTCACATAACATCAGAGCTACAGGGAACCATAGAGATTAGATAGCCAATGCTCTCTTTTCATATAAAATCTGAGACCATTTCTAATATCGTCAATGTAAAGGACCAGTTAAACTGCAATACTTCTGCCATAAAGGTCAAGAAATGCTGGATGAAATTTTCTTTTAAACATATAGATAAAATCACCAAAGCTAGGAAAGAAAGCCTCTTAGTACTAGGAGGGAAGGAGGGACTGAAAATAAAAGTGACGGGTGAGGGAGCTGATGCTGTCACTGGCTTGGGGTGGGGTTGTGGACAGTTGCCAGTAGAAGTAACCCAAGGGCTTGTTTTAATACCTATGCAGAGACAGGAGATGAACACTTGGGACTTCTTGAGGTAGAGAATTGGAACTGAGAGACCCTTCCTGGGCACACATGTTCACAATTAATCTAGGACTCGAAAAGCTGTGCCCTTAAGTGGTAGGGTAGACTTAGAAAACATATCTGCCCACTGAGAAGAGAACGACGACAAGGCAGCTTGCAGTTTCTTTCTGGACACTGAGTAGGAAAAAAAGTTTCTCCTAAGAACTGGTAAGGCTGCACATAGATTTCATATGAGACACATGGTAAAAGAACCCATAAGCAGCAAAATGAACATCAAAATGGTCCTATGTGTTAAAAGCCCTGGGATTCTTGCCAGAAGAAAATACAAAACTGGTCAAGAGGAATATGTCCTCAATCCAGAGAAAATGGAATTCCCACAGGTAAAAGCCTATTAAAAATAAATTTACAATACAATTTTTCAGAAGAGCAAATAAACGAATATAAGCAATGCTTGAGTACTTGAGATCATAGAGAAAAATGATAGACGCTATAAATTAAATGTACAGAAAATAATTAAAATGTAAAACAAGAGGTTTAAGCGTTAAGAAAATATGACACCAGAATAATGGAACATTGATAATGAAGTGAGTATATCTTACAAAAATGAACGATATGGTCTCTGAAAGTTAAAATTCATAGGATAGAAATGCATACAATCAGATCTGAAAGGTCAGAGGAAATTATGCAGAGGGCAACATAAAGAGATGGTATGATAGAAAAAGTGAAAGGTAAGTTTATGGACAAAAAATAGAGAGCGTGGCCTATTAATCATTTATTTATCAACCATAAATAAGTTAGAATAGAAGAAATAATTTAATTTTCAGATTTAGGAAACATATCAAGTGCGTTACAAGATAAACACAAAGATCACACCTACTCGCAGAGAAGATCTTAAAAGAACTAAAGAGAAAAAATAACATTAGTTTCAAAGGAACAATAATTAGGTAATTAGAGATGTTTGGTAGTGAAAGTAGAATAAGAATACAATAAGATGATGTTATCACAGTGCTGAGAAAAAAATAATTGATAATCTAACATTCAATAACCAGCCAACATATGATTTAAAAGTGAGGCCAAAAAAAAAAAAAATACATTTCATACAGGGAAAGTGGGAGGAAGTTAATCACTCTAAGCCTGAAAGAAGAAATGGGATACATGAAAATTATTGAGCAAAGAAACTGGCAAACATGATAAAACAATAATCATTGACTTACTATTATTGTTGTTGTTATGACTGGAAAAAAACATTAATAATCACTGATATATAGCAATAATTTTTATAAATAAGATCAAGGTTTAACAACAAAGTGAAACTAAACACTAGACAATTATGAGATATAAAATGAATAGGATATATAGGAATTAATGCAATTTAAGGTTCTAATAATCTTCAAGGGGGAAGCAGAGATGTGTGGTTAAAATAATTGACTTTAAGTGGGCATTTTACTAATATGAGTAACCACTAAAGTAATATGAATATAATGTACAATTTTCCTAAAATAACGGAAGTAGAATGTTTACATTTCAAAGCATGAAAAGAAAAAAAATAAAGAAATTAAGGCCACAAGAAGATAACGAATTTACCCAATGTCACAAGCTAGTTCGCTGTAGAAATGGGACTGGAACCCAAATAAGTCTGGATTTCCACTTTTACATTGTCCTCTCTGGGTAGCCTCTGGGAATGCATCAGCCAAAGTTGAATCTTCTGAGTAAACAAAATTTATATACTTGGCTGCTTTTAAAATTGTTTCATAAAGCTGTGAACACCTCACTTGGCTTGATCTTAACAGAAAGGACAATGACTGTGTAACACGGATTATGGTATGCGGCTTCATATACTTTTCCATTCACTTTCCATTGAGCTTAAAAGGAGTATTGACAAGAAGAGGCTATTTCATAATATCTAGCAATCCTTTTACCTTCACTTAATTGCAAAACAGTGTTTTTGGCTGTGTGGAATTGCTAGGTTGAATCTAATAGTCTCGTGAGAGAGATGGACATATATGTACCCATAAAAAAAAATTAGAATCCAATTAAGTATGAGCTGAAATTTGAACTGGGGAGATTAAGACTTCAAAATGGAAGCACAGTTTTAATGGCACAGAGACCCCTTATGAATACATTCCGTCTGACGAAGGTGTTACAGTCTTTTAGGGTTTGGGGTCTGCTGAAAAAACTTAACGAACATGATGTTTCTCTAAAGTACAAATGAAATAAAGCAGAAATGGTCATTGAAGAACTTGATAATCTGAGACTTGATGTATAGAAAATCATAATTAACTAATTTAAAAAAATAATGGGAGAAATGTAAATGACTGCAACTTAGAAAGCAATTTCTAAGGGGATTTTTAGGATCGCCACAAATTTTATCTCCTATCTTTATAATTCTCAACATTATTATATACTTTTAATTGAGTGTTGACATCAAAGAGGGTAGATAGCCAGGGTTGAAAGGGACATTAACAAGTCCTCTAAATCATATCTACTCTCTTGATAAATCTTTGCACAAATCTTTCTTCTGTGAATATAATTATATGTAACTTAGACAACAAATATTTCTTGAATGTATTCTGTCTGCATCTTTGTTGTAATTCTATGGAGAAGGAAGGCAGGTCACATTTTTAAAAAGCCTTAGCATTGCACAATTCTAAACTCAAATCTTTTCTATGGTAATATTTCTTTTGCATCTATATAAAGAGGGAGCTTTAATGAAATTTTCATTTACTTTATATAGTTATATTGCCAAATTTCTTGCTAGGCTCCACGTTATTATGAGAACAATACTGAATATATGTTACATATAGGAGGCATTCAGTGAATGTTACATTGAATAAAATAGTTTGGATAGTAGTAAAGAAGATGGGTTTTCTGGCATTTAAGCTTCAATTTCCTCTTCTATTAAATTATTCTCTTCACAGGAGTCTTTTGAGATTTAAATATGAGCACAGGGTAATGTTCAATAACTATTAATATTGTTTATTTTTAGAATAAAACGACTAAAAAGAAATATTTTAAAAAGAAGAAAAATTAAAAATAGAGCACAAAAATACATTCTTAAAAGAAACAACCAAATTTAACATGGATATAAATTTTCACATCCAATTAAGAATAAATTTTCATAAATATATAATTAATTTATGAAAAATTTATTTTTACTAGATCTACTTTATCACATCTTAAGTTTTTAAATCTTATTCTTTTGGAAAAAATTATTTTGGAAGAAAAAGCAAAATATGAGGGACTATGTAAGATTTTAAATGTACTGTATACGCTTTCAATGCAAAGTAAATCACGCCTTTTGTAAATATACTAAAACCTTTAAAGTTTACTTGATCTAAGATAAATACAATGTTTTAATCTATTTATTATATTTCCAGTTTTTTAAAGATTAAAAAAAGGAATTCATTTACCTTTTTTTTTTTTGAATCTTATTTCTCTCTTTTTATGACATCCGGAAGAACAGCTATTCGTTTTTCAAAGTACTAATTAGGATATGTTGGGAATGATCCACTTATGGTAAACTGGGAAGACCATAAGAATTGATACTGATATTCCAAAGCTAAGGAGTAATTACAATATTTGGAAGTACTTTGAGTTAAATAATTCTAAAAATGCTAAGTAGTGAAAAAAAAAATTCCTTATTCTATTTTTAACTGCAAACTACTTTTTAAAAATAGCTGTAATTCATTCTTATTTTTTCTCACATTCCACTTTTTCAATTGCTCCCTTTTCACCACAGAAATTTAAAAGAAACAAAGAATCATGAAGTAACATTTGCCATTTGACAAATCTGATTAAACCAACGGTGTTTACCATTGAAACCAACTCTACCCACCCACTCCATCTCAAGTTTACTTTCTGTTAGACAAAATATTACTATCTTTTCCCAGAAGGAACCCAAACCATTGTCCATTGGAAACAGTTATGTTTTAAAATGTTAAACATTGCAGGGGGTTATACAATACAAAAATAAGTATTGGTCTTGGATTAGATTTCAAGAGTTTTTGGAATATGTATTCCAAAGATATCTTAGGGTTCTTGGCTACGTAAAAGAAAGATGTTGAAAAGGGGGAAAAAAAGGACTGTTTTGTAATTTGTACTTACTGTATAAAGCTAGCCACAATTACCAGACCCATTTAAAATGATAATTTAATAAAATCGCAAGATTAGCAGAGACTGAGCATACAGTCTATACTGAAGGTTAGTCAGTTTAAGAATACCTTTAGTATCCATCTTTCACATATCATGCCATTTGGAGAGAGGACAGATTTGAGCTAGATAGACATAGATAGGAATTTAATTCTATCTCTTACTATCTGTAACAATGGGTAAGTAAATGAGTTAACCTTTTCCATGCTCCACGCTCTCATCTGAAAATGGAGAAATGATACATATGTTAGGTATTATTGTTCTTTATCTTGACCAGCAAATTATTCAAATAGCAACTCTCAATTTACTTTTTCTTCTCTTTTGATTCTCACATCACTATGAAGATAATTCACTTGCAGATAACCCTTTCATATTTTGAAAATGGAACAGTATATGTCACAGTAGTTTATTTGTAATATTTTATTTATTCAATAAATATTTCTCAAATATCTACTTTTCAGAATCTAATGGTAGGCCCCAAGGAGGTAGAAAAATCGGAACACTTTTATTTCAAATAACTTTTATTCGCACTAGGACTAGAGGAAAATCTAATTCAGTAGAAAACAAGACAAAAGGGGATCATTCATCCGCTTTGAAGAAGAGTCATGGTATTAATAACATCAACAATAATTTGGAACACACCTCTGAATTTTCTATTCAATATTTTCAAATACAAAAAAGGAATCAGAAAGAAGGTGAACACTGTGTGAGCATATTCAACAATGGTATTGTTATGAAGTATTAATCCTTTATTAGATAATTATTTTTCACATCTGGGAAAACATCACTGGTGGCACAATTTTAAGAATAAAAGTTTGGCAACATGTATTTTTCTCAGCAGCACTGGATGACAGATTTTGGTGAATGCTAGCCAAAAAATTAAGGGCAAAACCACTGGTGCACAGAGGACAACGAACTGATCTTATTACAGAAACAGATATCAGACCATGATAGAAAAGACATTTAAATTTTACACTAAACCAGAAACTCCAGATTATTGGCATACACATCAACAAGCCTGGTCTAGAGTGTTTAATTACAAGAGTAATAAATATTGGATTCCTGCCTGCTCTGCCCACCTTATTTAAAAATATCAGGATACTTGCTTTCAAATGACACAAAATGTCTAGGCTATAATCCACTAAATGGTCACTCATTTTTAACAGCATGCTTGTTATACTCAGCAACCACTGAAAGGACAAGTTCATACAACCCAGCTGTTGTGGAGATAGACACTGACATTTTTTATCCAGAAAGAGTTTGAGAATCTTACAATTTAGAAAGACCATATGGAGATTTTTATCTAAAAACAATGTTTGCATACCCAAGGAATTGCCATTCATTCTCAGATTTTAGAATTCTTAATTCCTAAATTTATTACCCCATTTCTACTCAATTTTAGGTTAATAAAAGCAATAGCCAGATATTGCTGCAACATTTCTATCAATTGTCATAAAATGCCAACTCCAAGAAAAGGCACTACAACGAAGCCTAAAGGACATGACCACAATGTCCCACAGAACATTTGACCCTTTGTAATTTATTTGATGTTGCAACATTTGCCTCTAATGTGCCTAAGGCCCAAACAGAAAAATAAAAAGACTCCAATTTTCTTTGAATAGTCTGGAAATATCTTACTTTCAAATAATATCGATTTAAAATTTCTCTTGTGCCATTCTTTCTTCAGTTTGGAGTTTATGCTTTGAGAGTTTGACTCATAAAGATATCATCCAAAAAGCAAGCAAAGTCTATGCACCATCATCCTTTCTAGGAGATAACTAGCACAACACAATTTGGTAGTAGCAAGAATGGTGGAAAACTATGTTTGAGACAAAAAGAAAAGTTCCGTATTAATAAAACAAAGTGTCAGGTCCAAAATTGTAGACCGAAATAAAATAACTTGATCTTTTAAGATAAGAATAGTAAAAAAGTCAAGTTGTTCTTAAAAAGAAAGAGATAAAAAGGAAGCTAGAGTATCTACTAGACTGTTTATATAAAATAGCATGAAATAGAGTATACCTAGTGGTGCCTCAGAAAATAAGATGCCAAGGTTTCTATTTAGGGAACATAAATAGAGATTTAAGAAATTGTTCTGATGGATTAGATATGGCAATTTGGTACTGGCAGTTGGACAGAGGAAGGAAAGGAGGATGGAAAGGAGAATATCAGTGAGAATGATTGGCACTGTAAGGTGAATTCACCACATATTACCTAAATGTTTCAGGTTGTGAATTAAGATGGTTTGAAAAATAGTTTCAACCCTATTACTCTACCACTGAGATCAACTCCAAGCAGCATCAAACCACTATTTGAAGATTCAATTGTCTGACCCTGCTATTTGCAGGATGTTCATAACTGACTCAGTTGTTGCATAAACCATTATATAAAACTTGCCAGGTACATCATAGGAAAAAAAAAAAAGGAATGTAGTTGATTTGGAGAAACCAACCTCTAGAATCTTGTGTGAGTATACCATGTTCATCAAAAAAGTTTATACTCTGGCCATGTGACAATCAGGCTGTGCTTCAGGAAACATTTGATGGAGTAAAAAAAAAAGCTGTTAGGAGGCAAGGGTATAATTTTTCAATGTAAATGTGACCAGGAAAGGAAGCCATACAAAGGCACTTCTGTATTTTCGTGATGGTGTTAATGAAGATGATGTAATACTCATAATACCTCATGTAAGAGGCAGTGAATAGTATAAAATATGCTGGAGCTCCAAAATTGTGCCCTTTGGGAACACAAGAGGCATTTGATGATGATCACGACCATGGTGATGATCAGCTATGAAGACAACAATAAAATGCCTTCATTTTTTAGCATAAGTCATCTGGTTTTCATTTCTTTTGGAGGTGAAAATGCCCTCTTTATGGAATAGTTGAACAGGTATGTTGTTTTCCATTTTTTTTTTTTCATCTGTTTTTCTCAGCAAGTCAAATGATTTCATTTCTGAAGCAGGAAAAGAATGTTAAGATAGATGCTGCTAGAAATGACAATAACAAACTGACGAAGTGATTATTTCAAGCTCAGAATTAATCACTTTTAAGACAGAAACCTTTGGCTCGTTTGGTGGCTATTAGACATTTAATAGTTTCATTGAGACAAATTGAGAGTAAACTTTCAAAAGATAAATAGTAAGAAATATTTAAATAAATTGCCCTAAATATAAATACTGGGATAGAAAATAAGTAGAAAACTGCTGATTGAAGAGAAATTGTCTCCCAGGAGACTTTCCACATGATCATTCTATTTTATTTCCATATGGAGTCTGTAAAGAAACCCAGTAAATCCACAAAGCTTTGTGACTGACCTTCAGAAATAGAACAGTACTGAATTGTTAAAAGGGACAAGCCCTGTAGTTTCTGAAATCCTTATGTGAGATGTCCTGCTTTCAAATTCACCATGTCGTCAGTGAGAGGTGTGTAAGAGTTTTGCAAAGGGTAATAGTCAAAACTGAAGGTAAGATTTCAGTTTCTAGGATTGGTAGTGGAAATGCGTTTATAAGTAGTTTTTCTTAACTAGCTCTGTTTTCTCCAAAAGCTGACTTCTATCTCCATTATTGGTTAAATTTTTTTAAATATTTAAAAATATTTTATCTAAAAATGTTCTTCCCTTTTACCAAGTAATGTTTAAATAGTCTCTATTACCATTTGAGGTCACTTTTACTTATTATCTAATAAAACTGTTTTTCAATTGAATATACAACCACAGATTGTACTATATAATTGAGAAAATTAATTTTCTTACATTTTCTTTTTGTACCTATTATTGAATCATTAAGTTGAACTCCTAGCATTTTTTTATAGATTTCTCATAAACATTATTTTTGTTAATTATGTCTGAGTTATTATGAGATTGTGAAAGAGCCTATGTGATTATCCTGTAGGAAACATAAGTAAATTTGTATGTTTGCACTATACTGTTCCATTTGTTTATTCAACATTTAAAAAATATCTGGGAGGACTGTGAGGTTTGTAATAATAGAGGTTTGTAATTATCAAATTGATTTTAAATAGCCACAATTATGCTTCCAAACAAAATGATATAACTTTCCTTTTTAAAGATGGGAGGTTTTCTTTTTTCTTTTTTTTTTGCCTTTGGCTCCATTATTTGGTTTTCGCTAAGTAAATCTCAAGGAATTACAGCAAAATAGCAAGAGCTAGCAAATATGATTGGCAAAAATTTCTCTGAAAATAAATTTTTTCAAAAAAAATTTTTACAAAAAATTTTTTATAAAAATATTCATTACTATTTTGAATTGAGATTGACCTTAACCTTATGCAGTGAAAGTAATTTTTTAACCTAATACTGAATTACATTCCATTTCAGATTTCCTATTTCAAAGGGTGTCTCAAATTTCTAAGATTTTAAAACAAGTATTGAGCCATTTTTGTATATGTAATAAAAGTCTTTAAAATTAAAATGGTAATCCTAAAAAAACCAAATGCATGAAAAATATGGTCTGACTGTATAACAAAAGGGAGTTATATAATTCTACTTGAGTGAAATCTTTCATCTTTGATTTACAGGTTAGAGTCCTCTTTAACTAAAACCATATTGTTCCATATCTTTCATATCATGGCCTTCCCTAAAACCTTGTTTTAATTAAGTTTTCTTTCAGATTTCTGAATAAAAGCATGACAATCTTCACTTATGGCTTTAATATATCCTTTGAGTTAGGAAAATATATAAAAAGAAACCAACTCTTTTGAAAGCATTGTCAGATATTAAATATTACAAGATATTCTACATCAGTGTCTTTATGTGTTAGAGTCATACACTGAAATAGAATTTTGTAAGGTAAGGGGATAACCTTCTTATATTTATTAAGTTGCTTTTAACCTCAGAAATAAATAAATGTCCATTGTTTTTAGCCTTTGACACTAAGGCAACATGTGTAAAGTTTGTGTTTTTGTTTTTTTCACATGAAGGCACAACTTCAAGGTTAACTCAATTCAAGGTGACATCAAGTAGGCAACACCTTCATTATCACATTTCAAAGATCTAAAAAATTCAGTAACATTGCTCAAGCCATATTCACCTCAGCGGTTTCACAGCTAAATGAACACATTAGACCAAGCAACTGCGTTAACCTGGAAAGTAAAAATATAAATACTCAAAGCTCCTGAGTAATCAGGGAGATTAGGGTAATCTTTAGCTTTTCTATAGAAAGTCGGGATGAAGGGTAAGAAGGAAGTGATGGAAGGCAGAAAAAGAAAATTGAGAGAATAAGTTCTGGACAGATTTGGAACAAATTAAGACAATCTTTGAAAAGTTTTCGAAGGGACTGAAGATCCTCCATGGACAGTATGCTCAAAGCTACTGTCATCAGAGCAAGGGATGTATAAGGGAGGAGGTCCTCAAATACAGGTCCTCATCCTCAAATACAATTGCAAATCACCTGTGTGTGAGAACACAGACAGGGATATTAGGGAAATAGGGTAATTTTTGTTAAAAAAAAAAAAGTAAGATAAAATATGGCACCATTGTTTACAGTGTTTGAGTTTCCTTTGGCATTTGGACTTTAAGATATAGAGTGGTTTATTCCACTGGAAAAGCCTCAGCCCAGTTCCTCCATGTTGAATTCTTAACTAGCAAGAGTTGAGCCATGTGTTAAAAGAAAGGCCAAAAAACAAACAAAACAAAAAAAATCCCTGCAATCTGTCGGGAATTGTTAGCCATTCGTTTATAGCTGAAAGCAGATCCTGTAAACAATCTAAGACTGTTTGACAAAAAAGTTGCCCAATAAAAAATTGATCAGAATGTTAGAAATGAGTATTTCTTAGGTTTTGCCCCAAATTTCACTGGTTGTCATAGCATTTGTAAATTAACAGTACCTAATGCTGTATTGGATGTCTCTAGTACATACTTTGGGCTTGGGAGTGGGTCGCCCAGCATATTAAAGGATGCTGGAAGCAGTTTCTTCCAATCGTGATTTACTGTAACTTTAGAATCACAGCGGTTACGTTTAAGGAGTCTTTAATGCCCTTTCAAGTCCATCCAAAGAACAAGTGAAGCTGCTGTTCAGAATTTTGTGCCCAGTGTTTATATTCCACCGAATCTGTGCCACCCAGGCAGCAGACAAGACATGTCTGAGGGTGCTGGGGTGGGGGAATACACAATGATGTCACACACAGGAAATATGGGAGGGGAGGGGGACTTGGCACTTCACAAGGCTGGCTCCTCTTCCATAGGCTCACCAGCAGTTCTGTAAAAATAAACAGGCAATCAGAATACGGCATAAGAGTACACAATGACATTGTAGATTTTCATGCATAATCAAAGCTGATTTTTCAGCTCTCTCTGATGTTTATTTGTGTTATTCAGTTATCCATAAATAGAGTTTCTTTCCTAGGAAGTATAAACAAATGTCAAGTGGAAAAACATTTTAGATCCAAGCAATCATTGGAAATGTTCCTGTTTATATTAAAACATGTCAGAATATTTTATAACTCCAGGTTCCAAAATGTACATGTTTTGTGTCTAGTATAGTCCAATAATTTATTGAAAAATTAACTATGATATTTTATTTTAGGAGCAATTGCAGTGATTTCCTATGGAACCAGTTTGCTAACTAGAGCAAAGGACTCTGCTAGCTTCTGGAGGAAACTCACCAGGGCTCTGGTGTTTGCTTCTGTTCTTTCATAACTGGATTGGCTGCCTGCCGGAGGCATTTCAAATCAAATTCTGAATTTGATTAGCAAATCACTGCTACAGACCCAACATTTTTACAAGAAATGCACTATGGTAGTGTGTAAATAGTTTTTATTCGGCATCATCTGTGGGGTGTTCTGCTCGGGCAAACCCAAAACTAATTGCTTGAAAATTTATACATGAGATTTAACCTTAATTTAGTAACACTCTGCGGGTGTTTTAAGGAAAACTTTTAGAATGATTTTTTAATTTCGCCAAAAGGACAAATTGTAGCAGGAATCCATGTACATGAGGGAGCTGGATTGTCAAGGGAACAATACGGTAATTTTAGATGGCAGGAGAAAGGCGTTTGAATCTGAGCTCTCTGATTTGCTAATGTTGCGACTGTAACTACATTTCTGTGAAGCTGTGTTTCTTTTAAGTTTAAAAACATGAGAAAAAAAATGTCTCTTACAAGATTAGTGCAAGTTAAAAAAGAAGTAAAGAATGTAAAATTGACTTGTAAACAACAAACACTATGAGACATTAGTTACTTAATACTTTGGATCTGTCCTTTCGTCATCTAATATATGCACAAAATTGTGTTGAGTAGCATATAGACACAGAGTTATGACTGTGCAACCATAAGGAAACACCATAAATGCATGATGGTTTTCTCTGGGTGGTGTAATAATAGGTAGATGGTTTTCATTTTCTTTTTCATATTATTTATGTATTTGCCAGTATTCTATAATAAATTAATGTCATATTAGAAAAAAGTGCTATATTTTAAACACAGCTATTTATGAAGACAAATGAACTATTTCACCATGTTATTTTAAAGATTTATAAGGAAAAAAGCCAAGATTTCTATGCATTTATTAAGTAGTTGGCATTTTAACAGCATTTTAATAATAAATTTAAAATACTGAAAGGAAGATTTTTATCCATGGAATAGTAATAAAGAGATTTTAATGCATCCTCTAAAGAATGAGAAATATTAGTTATTCAATATTTAATATTACCAAAAAGAAGGTTTCAAACGAGTCCATGTGAAACACTAAAAATAAAAATCATTTCTTAGGAAGTTGCAGCCTATCCAAGAATGTACTGAATAAGGAGGCTGTGAGAGTGTTTTGAATGGCTATACAAGATAAATCTACTTAAATGATTAATATTCTGTTAAAATCCTTTTGACTGGAAATTATCAGCATTCTCAGAACAAAAATTTTAAACTAAGGAAAACATTTAATTTATATGCAAACATGCAACAATTTACATCTGAGATCATGTGGATAATATAAGTATAGAATTCTCAAACTAGGTACTCCAATGAACACTGAATTTTATTTCTCCCCTGCCTCCCCCAAGCTTTATTGAGATATAATTGACATATAACACTGTGGAAGTTTAAGATTTACAATGGGATAATTTGATACACAATATGTTGCAAAATGTTTGCCACAATAACACACCCTTTATCTCACATAATTACCGATATTTTGTCATTCTTAAGGTGAAAACCATGTTGAACCTTGTTTTTATAGCTGTATAATGTTCTATTGTTTGTATGTGTGTGTATATATATATATTGCATTTTCTTTATCCATTCATCTGTGTGGAGAGTGGGTTGCGAGCTGACAAGGTCTTTGCAAACTGTGAGGTCAACCAAGGGTTGCCTCACCTCTAAGAACCCTCCTAAGAATGGGGAAGTACGAACTGATGGGAGAACAATGCAGCGTTGCTCTGAGGCAGGAGGCAGGGAGTACACTCACAGCCTCCAGCAGAAGGAAATGCAAAAGATTATAGCAGAGTGTGTAGGCTGGGTGGGGATAATCTTATTTTAGTTAGCAATTGTATGCTCTTGTATAAAAGCAGCTTGCAAAAATAAAACTGGGCCACTGCTCCACCCGCAGTGGGCAGTGGACCTCCTGATCCCAGCTTTCTGTCCTCTTTCTTTTCTCAATCTCCCACTGTTCCCACTCAGGCATATTTTCCAGGGCTGCGCTGGATGTGGCAGGATTTACCACTCGCTGGACGCGGCACATCTGTCAATGGACACTTTGGCTGTTCTCATGTCTTGGTTATTATGAATAATGCTGCAAAAACATGAGAGTGCAGATATCTCTTCTAGATAGTGATTTTGTTTCCTTTGGATGTATACCCAGAAATGGGGTTACTGGATCACATGGTAGTTCTATCTTTAATTTCTTGAGGACCCTCCATACTACTTTCCACAGTGGCTGGACCAAAGTATATTCCTGCCTACAGCGCACAAGGGTTCCCTTTTATTCATATCCTCACTAATATTTGGTATCTTTTTTTTATAATAGCCAATTTAACAGATGTAAAAAGAGATCTCACTGTAGTTTTCATTTGCATTCCCTGATGATTAGTGATATTGAGCAACTTTTCATGTAGCTGTTGGACATTTGCACATCTTCTTTAGAAAAACATTCTGTTCCTTTGCCAATTTTTAAATTGGATTATTATTATTATATTATTATTATTTGCTATTGAATTATATGAGTTCCATATATATTATGGATAGTAATCCTTTACCAGACATATGGTTTGCAAATATTTTCTATTTTATAGGTCACCTTTTCATTTTGTTGATAATGTCTTTTGCTGTGCAGGAGTTTTTTGTTTGATGCAGTCACATTTGTTTATTTTTATTGCTTTTCTTGTTGTTGTCATATTAAAAATCAAAGTCAAGGAGCTTTTTTCCTATGTTTTCTTCTAACAGCCTCATAGTTTCAGGTCTTATATTTAAGTCTTTAATCTATTTTGAGTTAATTTTTGTGACTGGTGTAAGATAGGGGTCCAATTTCATTCTTTTACATGTGAATATATAATTTTTCCAAAACCATTTATTGAAGAGGTTATTGTTTCCCCACTGAGTATTCTTAGTTCTCTTGTCAAATAGTAGTTGACCATGTATGTGAGGGTTTATGGCTGAGCTCTAAATTCTGTTCCACTGTCTATATGTCTATTTTTATGCCAGTGCCATATTGTTTTGACTATTTTAGCTTTGTAATATAGTTTGAACTCAGGATGTGTGATGTCCCCAGCTGTGTTCTTTCTCAAGATTGCTTTGGCTATTCAGGGTCTTCTGTAGTTCCATATAAATTTTAGGGTTGTTTTTTTCTCTTTCTATGAAAAATGGCATTGGAATTTTGAAAGGATTGCACTGAATCTATAGATGACTTTGGGTGGTATGATGTTTAAACAATATTAACTTTTCCAATCCATGAACATGGAATATCTTTCCATTTATTCTTCAAGTTATTTCATCTGAGTCATTATTCTTTCTGGTGTATAGATCTTATTTTATATCCTGAAACTTTACTGAATTTGTTTATTAGTTTTAATTGGTTTTTAGTGGAGTCTTTAGGATTTTTTTTTTTTACATCTAAGATCATGTTATTAGCACATGGAGACACTCTTGTCTTGTTTCTGATCTTAGAAAGAAAGTTTCAACCTTTTACTGTTGAGTATAATATTAGCTGTAGGTCATATATGGCCTTTATTATGTTGAAGTATGTTCCTTCCACCGCCAATTTGCTAAAAGTTTTTATTGTCAAAGACATTGAACTTTGTCGATTGCTTTTTCTGCACTTATTGAGGGAATCATAGGATTTTTATCTTTCATTCTATTAATGTGGTGTATCATACTGACTGACTTGCACACATTGAGCCATTCTCTCATGGCACTTGATTATGGTGTATGATCCTTTAATGTGCTGTTAAAATTGGTTTACTAGTATTTTGTTGAGGATTTTTGTATCTATGTTCATCAGGGATATTGGCCTATATTTTCTTTTCTTGTAGTATCCTTATCTGCCTGTGATATCAGGGTAATGCTTGCTGCAAAAATTGAATTGGGAGCATTTCCTACTCTTTAATTTTTGGATAAGTTTGAGAAGAATTGGCGTTAATTCTTCCTGAAATTTCTGGAAGAATTCACAGTGAAACCATCTGGGACTGGGCTTTTCTTTGTTGAGTGGTTTTTGATTACTGATTCGATTTCCTAACTAGTAATTGGTCTGTTCAGAATTTCTATTTCTTAATGATTCATTTTTGGTAGGTTGTATGTTTCTAGGAATTTATCCATTTCTTGCAGGTTGCCCATTTTGTTAGCGTATAATTGTTCATAGTAGTCTCTTATGACATTTTGTACTTGTGACATGTCATTTGTAATGTCTCTTATTTCATTTATAATTTTATTTATTTGTTTGCTCTTTTTTTTTTCTTGATAAGTCTAACTAAAGGTTTGGCATTAAAAAAAATCTTTTCAAAAAAACAAGTCTTAGTTTCATCGATCTTTTCTATTGTTTTTCTATTCTTATTCCATTTATTTCTACTCTGATTTTTGTTGTCTCCTTTCTTTTGCTAACTTTAGGTTTAGTTTGTTCTTTTTTTTTCTAGTCCTTAAGGTATGAAGTGAGGCTGTTTATTTGAGATTGCTTTTTTTTTTTAATGTAGGCATTTATTCCTGTAAATTTAACTGTTAGCACCGCTTTTTCCGCATCCCACAAGTTTTGTTATGTTGTGTTTCCATTTTCATTTGTTTCAAGAAAAATTTTATTTTGATTTAATCTTGGATCCATTAGTTGTTCAGAAGTGTGTTGCTTAATTTCCACATATTTGTGGAATTTCCAGCTTTTATCCTGTTACTGATTTCTAGTTTCATACCATTGTGGTCAGAAAAGATACTTGTTATTATTTCAATCATTTTAAATTTGCTAAGAATTGTTTTGTGACCTAACATATAACCTATTTTGGAGAATGTTCCATGTGCATTGGAAAGGAATTTTCCTGCTATTGTATGAAATATTTTGTGTATATCTATTAGGTATTTTTGGTGTAAAGTATAAATTAAGTCCAATGTTTGTATTGTTTTCTGTTTGGATGATCTATCCATTGTAGAAGGTGGGGTATTGGAGTCCCATACTATTATTGTATTGTTGTCTATTACTCCCAGTACATTCAGGTGCTTTGATGTTGGGTGCATATGTATTTACAATTGTTGTATCTTGACAAATTGGCCTTCTTTGTGTCCTTTTACATTTTAGACTTATAATCTATTTTTTTTCTGATATTAGTACAGCTTCCTGCTCTATTTTGGTTTTCATTTGCATAGAATATCTTTTTCTACTCCTTCACTTTGAGGTTATGTATGTCCATGAAACTAAAGTGAGTCTTTTGTAAGCAGCATATAGTTGGGTCTTTTTTTTAAATCTATTCAGCCACTTTATGCATTTTGATTGGCATGTCTAATTCATTTACATTTAAAATAATTATCAACAGGTAAGGTTTTACTATTGCCACCTTGTTAATTATTTTCTGTTTTGTAGTTCCTATCTTCCTCTCTTGATGTCTTCCTTTTGAATTGATGATTTTCCATGGTGGTATACTTTGATTACATTCTCTTCATATTGTGTATTTATTATAATTTTTTCATTTTTTTTGCATGTGTGTGTGTGTGTGTGTGTGTGTGTGTGTATGGTTATCCTGAGGGTTACTTGAAACATCTTATGGTTATAACAGACTATTTTAACATGATAACAACTTAACTTTGGTTGCACACAAAACTCTACTCTTTTACTCTTTCCTACATTTTGTTTGTGATGTCAAAATTTACAACTTTTTATATTGTATACCCATTAACAAATTATTGTAGCTATAGTTATTTATTTATTGCAGCTCCTGGGCTTTTATTTTTTTATTTTTTATTTTTGATATATATATTTATTAAGTTTATTGGGGTAACATTGGTTAATACAATTATATAATTTTCAGATGTACATTATAATTTGACATCTATATATTCCATTTTCTGTTTACCACCCAAAGTCTAGTTTCCTTCAGCTTCCCTATATTTGATCCCCTTTACCCACTTAACCCTCCCCAAACCCTCCTATATTTGACCCCCTTTAACCATTTACCTATCCCTTTCTCCCCTACCCCCTATCCTCTAGTAACCACTAGTCTATAGTCCATGTCCATGAATCTCTGTTTGTTCATCCTGTTTATTTGTTGCTTTTAGGTTTATATCCCACATTTAAGTGGTATCATGTGATTTTCAACTTTTTCTGTCTGGCTTATTTCGCTTAGCATGATATCTCGAGGTCCATCCATGTTGTCACAAATGGCAGTTTTTCATCTCTATATTTTTGTCCTTTAACCTTTATACTAGAGTTAAATGATTAACACATCACCATTTACAATACTAGAATATTCTGAATCTGACTATATAATTACCTTTACCAGTGTGTTATATATTTTCGTATGTTTTCATGTTATTAAATATCATCCTTTCTTTTCAGCTTGAAGAACTTTTAGCATTTCTCATAAGGCAGGTCTTATTGTGATGAACGAAGCTTTTGTTTGTTTAGGAAAGTCCTTATCTCACTTTCATTTCTGAAGGACAACTTTGCTGGATAAAGTATTGTGGTTGGCAGTTTTCTTTCTTCTATACGTTGACTACATAATTTCATTCTCTCCTGGCCTGAAAAATTTCTGCTGAGAAATCCACTGATAGCCTTATTAAGGTTCCCTCATATTAGAGAAAAAAATTTTAAATCCTTTCTTTGTCTTTGATTTTAGACAGTTTTATAATAAGGTGTTTTGGAGGATTATTTTGGATCCTTCTCCAAGGAACCTGGAACTTGGATGTCCAAATCTGTCTTCAGGTTTGGAAAGCTTCATCCATAACTACTTTAATAAGCCTTCTGCTCCTTTCTTCCTCTTCTCTTCCTGGGATTCCAATAATTCTTAATGGTGTCCCATTAGTCCAACAGGCTTTCTTCATTCTTTTTCATTCTTTTTCCTTTTGATACTCTGACCGGATAATTTCAAATGATTTCTCTTTGAGATTACTGATTCCTTCTTCTGCTTGTTTCAGTCTGAAGTTGAGCCTGTAAAGAATTTTTTAGTTCAGTTACCGTAGTCTTCGGCTCCAAACTTTTGTTTGGTTCTTTTTAATGTTTTCTATCTTTTTTTGAACTTCTCATTTTGTTCTTGTATTGTTTTCCTGATTTTTGTTAAATTGTTTGTGTTCTCCCACAACTCTCTGAACACCTTTAGAACAATTATTTCTAATTATTTTTCAGGAAAGTCACATATCTTCATTTTTGGGGGGTAAGTTACTGGAAGTTTACTGTATTCCTTGGTTGTGTCAGGATTCCCTGATTCCTCATGATCCCCGTTGCTCTGGGTCCAGGGCAGGTAGACATGAGCAGTGTGTCTGCAGTGCAACCCCATCACTGGCAAAAATAGAGTCTCTTCTGTTGAAACATGGAGACTTGCAGGTACAACAAAAAGCTTTCCATCAGATGCTTCTCTTTCTTTAAAATCATTTTATGTTAATCACTTTTTTTGAAAATACTCCATTTATTGCTCCCCACCTTCTACTGAATCAATTACGCATAACTAGCCAATTCTCTCTGTGTCTTGAGGTCTAGAAAGTGTTAGAAGCATAGCAAGTTGGAAGATAGCCTAGATTTCAAGGTAGATGCCCTGCCTTTAAGTCCCAACTCTGCTACTTTCTAAAATTTAACTTGGTCAAGTCATCATCTCTAGATTATCAATTTTCTCTTTAAAATTAAAATAATAACAATAATACAGTTGTGGAAAGGGATAGTGGAAGAGATGAATCTTTATATCTTTGAATTTAATTCCATTTATAATTAGGTGAAACAGAGACACAGGAAGGTCAAAATAAAACCTCCAAAGATAAATTTTAATATAATAGTTTAGCTAATTGAGACATATACCTCTACTACAACATGCCAACCTCACAGTGAACACTGGCTCTCTTTCAATGAAGGGCAAAGATTTCGTATATTAAGGGAAGGAGTAGCTCAGTCCAGCAATCATAGGTTTTGATAATTTATACAAATAAAAGGCAAAAAGGAAAGAATTTAACTTAAGATGTAGCATACAATTAAATTCTTGTATTTTCCTTTAAATGGGTATTTCATACCCTATGATTTTTAAAACAGTATTTGTTAATATTAATAATATTATTTAGTAAGATATATTTTCTCTTATTTTATTGATTTAATTTAATCCCTACATCTTACTTCCTCTTCCTCTCCCAAGGCAAGGAATCTAATGCTTGCTTTGCATATGATTTTTTTCATAGGGCATTCTTCAAAGCTATATATTACTATTTTGTGAGCATATGTTTTTTATTTTATATAAATTTTATTTTTATATACACAGGTATCATTTATTTTGCTTAATTTCCTTGCTCAGTACTGATGAGATCTATTCATGCAGTTATGTTTATTGAGTCTGTAACTGCCAAGTGCTACATGGCATCTCTATTGTGTATATTCACATTTTAAATATTCATTCTCCCAATAATGGACCCTGAGTTTGACTCCTCCTGTCTACCCACCACGAATAAAGTGGTAGTGAACTTCCTAGTACATGTACTCTAATGACCCTAGATGAGAATGTCTTTGGTATACATTTCCAGGAGCAGGATTATTATATAGTTTTGTGTACACTAAATAATAGTAAATTTCTTTCCAGCATCACTTCCATAGTTTACCTTCCCATTGTTGTAAGGGCTACAAAGTCCCACATCTCCACCAATGTTGGCATTCCTCAGTTAGCGAATTTTTCATTGATTCGAGAAATAATTACCAAGTATATGTTATGTATCTGGTTCTGTTCCAGGTACTAGAACAACAGGGAAGATATAAAAAGCATAACAGGAGACCTGATCTGATTTGAGGATTGATGATCAGTGAACATTCTCCAAGAAGTGGAAGAAATATTTAATTTGAGATCTAAAGGATAAATGGAAGAGAATGGGGAAGCCAGTGTAGGGTTAATTGGAGGATAAGGAAGACAAGAGAAGTATTCCAAACAGAGTGAAGGATATATGCCAAGAAATCTTGATGTGGACATAAATATGGCTCTTTAGAGAATATTTGAAACCACAATGATACCATTACATACCCACTAGAAAGGCTAAATTATGAAGACTGAATATACAAAGTATAGGTGAGAATATGAAACAATTAGAACTGTCACTCATTGCTGGTGGGAAAGCAGTTTGGAAGATTCTTACAAAGTAAAACCCATGGTTCTCTTACAACTTGGCAATTCCACTCCTACGTGTATAAAAGAGACAACTGAATGCTTGTGTTCACAAGATAAAAGCTTGAACAAAAATTTCATAGAGACTTATGTTCCTCAAAAAATAAAGAATACAATTATCATATGATCCAGCAATTCTATTTCTGGATATCTATACAAAATAACTGAACACAGGATCTTGAAGGGATAATTGCACACTCGTATTCACTGAAGTATTCAGTCATAAAAAAAGATGGAAGTCTTGTCATATGCTACAACATGGATAAATCTTGAGGACATTATGCTAAGTAAGCCAAGTCACAAAAAAGGCAAATATGGTATGATTCCACAATATGAGGTATCTAAAGTAGTCACATTCTTAGAAACAGAAAATAGAATTGCAGTTGCCAGGAGCTGGAGAGAGGAGGAAAAGGGAAGCTATTATTTAATAGGTATAGAGTTTTCAGTTTTGCAAGATGAAAAAATTTTATAAATACGCTGCACAACAATGGCATATAGTTAACATTTGTGTGCACACTTAAAAATGGTTCAGATGGTAAATATTATGTGCTTTTTACCACAGTAAAAAAAAGTCACAGCAGCTTTATTCATAATAGTCCCAAATGGCAGAGGATCTGAATAGATATTTTCTCCAAAGAGGACATAGAGATGGCCAATAGACATATGAAAAGTTGCTCAACATCATTAATCATCAGAGAAATGTAAATTAAAACCATGATGAGATAGCACCTCACTTGTCAGACTGGCTATCATCAATAAATCAACAAATAACAAGTGTTGGCAGTATGTGGAGAAAAGGGAACCCTCATGCACTGTTGATGATATTGTAAGTTAGTGCAGTCACTGTGGAAAATAGGTTCCTCAAAAAAGTAAAAATATAACTACCTTATGACCCAGTAATTCCACTTTAGGTATTTATCCAAAGAAACCCAAAACACTAATTCTAAAAAATATACGCACTCTATGTTCATTACAGCATTATTTACAGTAGCCAAGATGTGGAAGCAACCTAAGTGTCCATCAATAGATGATTTAAGAAAGAAGAAGTGGTACATATATACAATAGAATGTTACTTGGCCATGAAAAAGAATGGAACCTTACCATTTGTGACAACATGGATGGACCTGGAAAGTATTATTCTAAGTGAAATAAGACAGAGGACAAACACCATACAACCTCACTTATATGTGTGGAATTTAAAGAACAAAATAAACGAACAAACAAAACAGCAACAGACTCATAGATGCAGGGAACAAGCAGATGGTTGTCAGATGGGTGAGGGGTACGGTGCTGGGTAAAAAAGAGGAAGGGATTAAGAAGTACTAACTGGTAGATATAAAATAGTCATAGGGATGTAAAGTATAGCATAAGGAATATAGTCAATAATATAGTAATAACTATATATAGTGCTAGGTGGGTGCGAGACTATTTAGAGGAATCACTTTGTTAATCATTTTAATGTCTAACCACTCTGCTGTATACCTGAAACTAATATAAAATAATACTGAATGGCAATTGTAACTGAAAAATTAAAAAAATGCGGGGGGGGGCAGGGAAAGGGGAATAAGAGGTTTAAATTTCTAGGTTTAAAACAAATAAGTCATGGGGATGTAATCTAAAGCAAAGAGAATATAGTCAATAATATTGTGACAGTGTTTTATGGTGTTGGATAGTTGCTATACTTATCATGGTGATCACTTCTTCAGGTGAATAACTATGGTGTGCACCTTAAACAAATATAGTATTGTATGTTAGCTATATTTTAATAAAAGTTAAAAAAGAATAATGGTCTTTACGCTAAGGGAAATGGAAAGACATTGAAGGATTTCAAGCAGAGGCATGGTAGAATTTGCTCTCCAGTTGTTTTTTGTTTTGTTTTGAAGATCTCCCTGATTGCTGTGTAGAAAATAGATTAGAAAGGAGGCAAAGGTAGATATGGGAGCTAGTAAGAAAACTACTGTAAGAGTTTGGACAAAAGATGAAGGTGCTTTGGACTGTGTGTTGGCAGAAGTTTAAAAAAAGAGATGGTTTGCTCAAGTTATTGTCTCCATCTTGGATGCCTTTCTTCTTATTTACTAGGTAAAGTCCTATAAAATCTTCTACACTGGCTCAATTTTCCCAGGTCTGTGATTTGTTCCTTACTTCTTAGCCTATGTTAGTTTTTCTTTTATTCTGCAGCTCAGTCTATCAAATGAGTTGTCACTGATTATAGTTGGTTTTTCATGTCTGATCCTGTACTAGGAAGAATAATAGCCTCCAAAGATATCTACATCTTAATTCTTGGAAGATGTGAATATGTTGCCTTGCACGGCAAAACTGACGTTGTAGATGTAACTAAGATTAATGAACTGGAGATGGAGAGATTATCCTGATGGGCCGAATCTAATCATATGAGTCTAAAACTAGAGAACTTTGCTGAGCTTTTAAGACAGTTTTCTCAGCTTTTTTCTTTAGTCAGAGATGTGATGACTAAAGAAAGGTCAGAGAGATGTAAATCTGTTGGCTTTGAAGATAGAGGAAGGGAGTCATAAGCCAAAGAATGAAGGCAGTCTCTAGAATCTAGAAAAGTCAAGGAAACAGATTCTCCCCTAGAGCTTTAAGAAAGGAACCAGGCCTTGCTCACCTCTTGATTTTAGCCCCAGAAACCCGTGTCAGCTTTCTGACCTTTTTGTCATTTTAAGCCATTAAGTTTGTGGCTTAAAATAGCAATTGAGCCTTAAGACAGCAATTGAAAACTAATACAGTCCCCAAGTATGTGAATGTTTTAAGGACTGGAAGGAAGTTTTGTGATCCTGGCTGCCAACATTTATCTGGCACATAGAAAATCAGAAAGTGTTCAAAGAATGCATGAACCAGATGTTCTCCCTCCTTATTCTGCAGGTTGGAGGATAATCTTGTAATCTGTCAGCATCACTCCTGTATTTTTCTACCCCAATGAAGGCAATTCCTCCATTCCAGCAGATACTTTACCTTCCCCTCCCTCATTATATTTCCTAAGTCAATCCATCTTTATGATATGAGTATTATGGATTCTGGTTCATCAGCATATCTGAAAGTGGACATTGTCAAGTAGTACGATGAAAGAAAATAAGTGCCAAATACACATTTTGAAAACTCTTATAAAACTATAAAAACATTGATTCCCTTAGAAAAAATAATGAGTAGACATAAGAAGAGTTCAGGTGTCATTACAAAATGTTATGCTACCATTTTAACGATGCTTTGTTTTCTGTCTTTGGATTCATTCGTTCATTCAATAAGTATTTGAATAATTGTTACCTACAATCTACTGGGAATTCTGAAAGTTCTTAAGTCAAGCTAACCATATATTAGTTAATTAAATCCATTTATTGCTTAGTGATTATTTGTCAAACTCTTGTTTTTAATGACTATGCTATTGAGTTAATCCATGAACAGTTAAATATATAGGTGCCCAGGTACAGCCTCTATATTCTAATATTATAGATCACTGGATGATGAATAATGTATTAAGGGAAAACATAGAGCAAACTAAGGAAGAAGAAAAATGATGGAAAACAATAACAGCAACCAACCTTTACTAAGCGTTTAACTAGGTGTTAAGTGTTGTGTTAGGTTTTTAAGATGTATTTGTCTCATTTATTCCTCAAAACTCTTTGAAATTTATCCTTCATTTTAAAGGCAAGGAAAATAAAGCCCAGAGAGATAAGTAATGTCTCTTACAGATAAGTAATGTCTCTTACACAATTATTAAACTACAGATGGGATTTGGACCTAGGCCAGCTGATTCTAGAGTCACACCCTTCTCTTCTTCGTAGTGGTAAGAAGACAGCAGTGAAGGAATGGAGACTAAGATGAAATGATGGGAAGCTCAAGGTATCATGTATCTCATTTTACTTATGATTCCATTTAAGAATCTATTTAAGAACATATTTCTCTTTCCAAATTAAACACTTCTTTATAAAGAATTCAGAATGGGATTCCGAAATACATACTGGGGCACTGGATTTAATTTCTATATACTGTTGGATTTCACACATGTCCCAAGACCACATGCTCAGCACTGAAAACAGAGATAAAAAGATGATCCCAAGAAAAGGAGAAAAAAAGATAGGGAACAGACTATCACTTTTGTACCAAGAGTGTCCAAATATCAGTCCACTTTTCAACTAAGGCTTTGTTGACACTGGATAAAAATTAAGAATAAAATTTATATTGGAATGTTTGCCTGGTTAGATAAACAAATGGTACCATAGAGAAAAATCAGAAACCTGCCTAATTTGTGCAATATTTTAGCTTCTAGGAGGCTTGGAGACACGATCCTAAAGAATGGAAAACAAAGTTGATTTTCTAAGTACATTGAATATGAATATGTATTTAATAGTAGTCTATATTTCTATATAAATCTTCATCTATAGGAAATGGGGTTATCAACGTCCTTGGCACTATAGAGAGGCCATTCAAGCTAAAGCAGATGATACTGAGATTTTCCAGCTTATTGTTTTACTTATTTTTCATACTCATGAATAAGATAGTTACTCAAAAAACGAAATAACCAGACTCAGAATCATCTATTTTCTCGTGCTTCTATATTATATAATGCATTGAAACTGTCTAATTCAAGAGAAAAGTTGCCTAAAGTCAAAGATGAAATGATGAACAACCAGATTGGGTTGTATTAAGAAAATATGATTCACACTATAAACGATTGGTCAAATTCACATTTGAAAATCTAACTTTCAGTTTTTGTTTTGATTTAAAAAAAAGAGTCAGGAATTTGAGAGTGTAAGTGTGTTCCTAATAACTTAATAGTTAATCATCCTGAAGTCTTAATTGACAGAGACATTTTTCTTGATTTTTCAGCAGACCCTGAACTAGAATTCAAGAATAAATCTGAATACAGCATTGACCTTTCAAAGCAGAAGCACTGGAAACGCATATCTGGCCCATGCAAATTATAATCCTTTTAAAGGTACAGTCTCCTGGCTAGCAAGAAAAAAAAAACTAATCATAGTTCTTTCTTAAAAACAATATGCTATATGTGACAGGCCTATCTACAAAATATTCTTTGAACTTGTAACTCAGTCTCACTTAGTTTTTTTCGCCTTTTTTTCTTTTTGTTTTTCTAACTCACCAATTATTTTTTCTTCCTTAAGTCCTTTGCCACCTGAAAATTATGTCTTGAAAATTATATTTCAGTCAATCATTCCCCAAATGTATTCCCACATATCAGCCTTTTTCTAATAATTTATTCTTCATGGCCCATCAATGAGTTATAAAAACAAAATGACTGTTTGCACTGTGTTGTCATCGCCACCTCCCCTCCCCCATCCAAGAAAAATGAACAGAAAATACTTATAATGGTTCTTAGCCAGGAGTATTTTATCCCTTATTCACTAGTGGTAAATGAGTCAGATATGAATTGGCCAGGAAAAGAGCTGCTCTACCCAAAATCTTAGTACAAAATGAGTCATCTCACTCCAAACACCAATATATCCTCCAAAATAACTGGCAAGAATTGCCTATAAAAAGAATCTTGCCTTCACCCTTTTCCATCTATTTAGTTCTCTGATTTTTCTAATTTTTCAATTTCCTGTGCATTTATAATACTGCATTCATAACAAAGGCCCAAGAATATTTCCACCTTTTCATCTCATTCTGAAAGCCATCTTTCCTGTATTGAGTAGGGGGTGGGGGGCAATTCTGATAGCATTCCTCTGAAAAGAATAAATGCTCAGTGGCTTTCAAGATTTCTTCCTGTCTGACTAATGAAATCATGCATGGTCCAATAAAATGTAAAGGCCAGTTCTAGAATAATTTTTCTTTTCCTCTGCTGAAAAAGTGAATTCAAAGCCATAGAAAATATTTCAAACAAAACCATTTTTCTTTCCACAAGAAAATCAATCAAAATAGATACAATCTGCCTAAAACTGATAAACAAACATGAATTGAGGCCACAAGCTTTAACTTTGTTTCCCCGTATGTCAAAACATTCCCATTCCCCTTCTCTCTCCGCCATTAAATGAAGCTTAAAAATCACTGTGAACCGAAGCCAGGGTTAAGTCCCTGTAAATTAGCAGGAGTCAAACACACTATCTACCTGAGGATAAACATGAATGCTTACAGAGCCAATACCTGCCAAAGTACTGAGATTTTTATACTACTTGGGGCTCGTAACATGATTTATTTTTTTAAATTATTCTAAGCTCTGCAATTTAATGAGCAAAATTACTTAAAATTCATTTTACTCAGGTTAGAATTTTGCTTCGTTTCTCTATGTTAACTGAATTCTCAAGAATAGCTATTCTCCTTTCATATCCAGAACTAACAGATGCGAGTTTCCTTAGTTTTATAGCCCTCAAATGACAGACAAACAACTGTATTTGGCGTTGGGAATAACTACAACAATCTTTGAATTATGAACTTGGTTTGGTTCTTAGCTGGGAACAGCAGGGGGTTAGTTCATATTATCAAAGATGTAAAATAAGTTTTCCCTTATGTTCCAGATGCCCATATGAAGATGCCTTCTAATAAAATATTGTGCAATTTTTTTCCTACTGGCAATCTGTTATGTAAGTGGTTATGGTAAGAAAAAAATAATTGCATAAAAGTGAAACCTCATATTCAACGTATCTCCTGCTCTTGACCAAAACAAGATGTTAAATCCATTGATCTCTGAATATTCAGTAAAAGCAAGAAAGCTAAAACAGTTCAAATTTGCATTCTTGGCAAAATTGCCAATTTATGTACTAGTAGCAGGATCTATGTAATTAATGGTCTGATTTCATTCTCAGAAGCATTTTTAAAGTGCAAGCTGGCAGAACTTTAGCAAAGCCTCACCTGATTCATTTTTTAAATAGAGGAAATGTGACTTTGAAGTCGGCAGCAGAAAGCACCAGTGTTCATGTATGGAACAAATGAATGAATTTTTGAAAGTCAACAGCATGTACTGTGGCATCTGCGGCTTTGGAGAAGACAAATGGTAGAAATGGAGAAGACAGGTGACAGAAAGCCCGACAGAGGTGCATGAACGTTAACAATGGGCCTAGGTGTTACTGACCTTAATGATTCCCCCAAGTGGGATCCATACCTGCTGTCTTCTGGAGCGAAGGGCTGTTCTACATCCACTGTCAGGGAGGCCAGGGCAGAAACGGTCTCTGTCTCTTCTTGCAACTGAGCCCCAGCCAGGGCACAGCCCCTTGGCACAGCCACCATCCTTACAGACTTCCAGTACTTGCCTAGAAAAAAACATGCATCATATTTTATAGGAATTTTACTTAGAGTAGTATTAACCAGAATACTCATATAGGTCCAACTCAGAGTAGTTGTTAACTTCAAATTCATCATGTTATACACAGTTGTAATTTGGCTTCTTAATGTTATGATTAAGTCTTTTTTTCAATCTAAGAATGCCAACTTGAGAAGTGCTCATATACCCAAGTCAGAATCTCACCCATGCTCAGAAGGTAATAAAGTGAGGAATAATCCCTCATTTAATGAACTCACTATCAGATTGACAGCTGTCTCTGCAACTAAGTAAGCAAACTCTGAGCATCGTGCCCCCTGAGAAATCCTCGAGACTGGGAGGTAGAAGTCTCATGGAGAAATTGAATGAAATAGTAATGTTAAAAATTGCTACTTGAGCCATTAACTTTTTTTTTTTTTTTTTTAATAAGGTTGGAATAGTACAGAAAAAGAGAAGCCCAGAAATGCCAGCATGAATTGAATGGCAACTTTGCCAGAACAATCAGGTTTGTTAGTCCTGGATGTTCTTTCTTTCTTAACCCCAGGGTGTGTACTATAACAATAATTGATTTAAAACTTTAATATATGCACGGGCTGATGTTGGAACCATTCCATACATCATAGGGATGTTTCTTTTTTTTGAAGCAGGGAAAGAGAATGAGAGGAAAATAGGAGGTCATATCATGAGAACATGCCAGTGGGATAAATACGAAAGAGCAGAGTTAACGACCTTCTTGCAGCCCCTAAGTTACTTTTTTGTGAAGTGTTTCATAGCCCCAAATCAAAGCAGGAGAATCTCTCTAGGTGCTGACATGACTCGCCAGGTTAGAACTATCTCTGCTGCCTGACCCATTAGGCAGGAAGTTAGCATGCATTGTTTGCTTACTCTGCACTGCTCCCCCTCCCCGCCCCCGAAAAAAAAGTTGGACTAGAGTAAGAAGGCAGATGGTTGAATACGAGATTGGGAAGGAAGATAACTGGGTTCTGGACCCAGCTCTGCCACTGACAACCTCATGTTGGCAAGGCTCTCTGGCACTTTATTTATGCTTCTCAAAACAGGGAGATGGCTTCAAATCTCTTCCAATTCTAACATTTCATGACTGGCCTTTCCTTATCTTACTACTTCACAAAGGAACTAATGTCACATTGGAGGAGGAGACCCAGGGACCCCCTCCACTCCCCATGCCAGAACCTTCTGACATAGTTGTATACTACTACTTTACTTTCTGTGATTACCTATTCTGACCAATGTCTAAAAATCATAAAGCTTTTAATTTGGACCAAATAATAGAAATTTTACCTGTGAACGAACCCACAAACTAATATTTTTTTAAAGCTAAGGCCATGCCTGATGTTGAGGGCAAAGATGCTTCCTGGCACCAAGAAATTTATGGTCTAGTTAAGAGCCTTTTTAGTTAACAAACAATAACAATTCTGTGTAGAAAAGGTCCATGTGTTTCTGAGAGGAAATAAGTAGAACATCTACTTATGATGATGGCAAGGTGAGAGAAGACTTGCCAGAAAAAAATTACACACCTGATCAAGTATCTGCAAGACCATCAGAAGTTAGTCAAGCTGAAATTGAGGGAGGTGGTGATGATGAGGTATCCCTGGAAAAGGAAACAGTGTATACAAATGTGCAGAAACTCAAGTATCTGTAGTTTATTGGGGTACAAGGTCCACTGCTAGGCTCAACTGGAACAGAGAAAAAACTCTGGATTTGATGAATGAGACTTCTGTGATAGGCATGGGCAGATTAACACACAATCTTGAATAACATGAATGGTCTTGAACTTCAACTTGGGAGTAATGAGGGCCATTTTAAGCAGAAGAGACAAAGAATCATGTTTATGTTTTTAAAAGATCCCTCTGGAGAGATCACGCACCATGGATTGGAAGGTGATGAGAGTGGTGGCAGGAAAACCAATTTCACATGTTGGCAAGAGTCCAGAGGAGAAATGATGATCTCTCAACTAAAAGGAAGTGACAGAATAGAAATGAGGAGATAGACTAAAGAGAGGTTTAGGAGGCAGGCCATGGAAATGTATCTTGGCTTATTCTTTAGTGCCCCCCATGTCTCAACTTTGAAAAATGACCCTGAACTGACAGTTCCACGTCAAGACCCTAATTTCTCTAGATCACAATGTCATTATAATCTTATCTAAGTTAGAAATGCCATGTTTCATCTATAAGTGCATTCAGTTGTAATGAGTTTCACAAAATATTATTATTAAACATGATTTTAGCTCATGATATCCAGAAAACTGGTAATGCTGGATGACATGCTTTTTCTCTAGAGTGACTAACATCGGGCCTCTGACAAACAAACAACAGGTAGCTGGTGGTTTGGGGGTTCAATTATGTCTTAAATACTATAGGAAAGAGAAGAAACTACCATTCTTGAGCTCTGAATATGTGCCAAGGAATGTATTAGACATTTTCACACATTTGTAACATAATCTCATTTAATCCTCATGCCTATGTAGGCAATGTTAGGTAATTTTATCTAAGATTACATGGCTGGCAGGCAGAGGAGCTAAAATCCATTTTGGGGACTGCCTGATCCCAAAATGTCTCTTTGTCTGTATTCTACGGTCTTCTTTTATTTACTCCTCCTCTACCCTCCTCTGGTTGACACCTGGTTGACAAAACTACACATAAAAATACAAAAATAAACTCAATACATGAAAACTTCAACTTAAAAAAATATGCAAAAGAATTATATATATTCTTAACAAAGGAATCATCTTGCTAATAAGTTACACTTGTTCCTTAGATATATGACTCTGTTGATCTATCTATTATTGGCTTAATGGCATGCATTTATTGCACTAATTGAGACTAATTTTTGAGACTAATTTTTTCTACTCTTAACTTCTCATAATCTTATACTATTGTAAGCACCTGGTTGACAAAACTGGAGACAATGCTCACTGAAGAGTATGAATAAGAAGTCCGCCAAAGATGGAGCCCTGAAATAAAGGTCAAGATTTCCAGATTGGAGACACCACACTAGTCCCAGAAAAGTCATTTGGATAACTCCGGGGCAGTTTATAAAATGATAGTGGTGGGCTTGATGATAATGAAAGGTCTCTTTCTGCTCTAATTCTCAATGATTGTGATTCTTCTGATCTCACGTTATGTATCACTTGGATATTAGAAAAAAATTATTATGGCAGTAAAATTTTACTTTACTATCAGCCTTAACCCTTGAAGGGGTCAGCAAACACTTAACTTTTAGATAATATGGGACATCTAGAAAAACTAAGGAATTTAATTTTCAAGCATTGTACTTTTTCTTCAAGAAGAAGGCTCTTGGTCATAGAAAAACAAACATCTTTACTCCCAAAACACAATCAGGACAGAAGGTATGAATCGTTAATAACAATCTTTCAGCAGAATGACTGACAATGATCCTTCAAAGTTCAGCTTTCGTGTATGTGAGGAGGCAGAAAGATTTTAAATAGCTGAAACCTTGTTGAATAAAATTTAATGTGTATAAAATATCCTCCTAAGTTAAGAATGAATGTTAGAAGCTGGCTTTTATCCAAATGTATAAGGTTTGTGACTCAGCAATAAACCAAAACTTTAAGTTCAGTACGGCCTCTGGGAAAGCCTATAAAAACAAGAGAAATATTCTACATTAATAATGCATTGTAGACAACTATCTCTATTTGTAAAGGAGAAAAAATAAAATGGGTGTAGCACAGACAGTGAAATATGCAGCCAATTCAAACCTTACAATTTATGGGTTATATTTTCACACGATGGGTAGGTTTTTCTTTTTCTTTCAGAAATACATGCAAAAAAATTGTATCTGTTGGCATGGGAATAATACACCCAATTAGCACATAAGAGAAGTAAACCAAGGTTTATTACTAGAGTTTTCAGGAGCTGCAATTCATAAAGTAAAATATTAGTAACCAGCCACCACTGGGTTGCTCTCCTAAGGCAATAGAACTGGTAAACAAGAGTTTTCCATTAAAACTGGACATACACACTCTCTCTTTGGTCATATCCTTTATCCTTATTCATTTTTCCCACTATGTTAGTCTTCCCATTTTTCAGCACTTTTTGTTGGACTATTTAGCCTTCATTACTCTGCATTTTTTCCTTTGTCTAGTAAAGGTAAAGCAAAGAATGAATCTAAAATGAAGACAAAAACTAGATAAGAGAATGCAGACAGTCAAGAGTCAGAGGTGGGGGCTGTAGAAGGAGTGTCACTAGGTCAAGTAGGAGCCTGCAGGTACTTGCAGGTACTGCATAATCAGACTTCAGTATAAACCAGATGAGCAATTTAAAAAAATAGGTAATTGTCAACATATGAAAGTCTGCGTTAGAAATAACCCATTTACCAAAAGTTTTCCCAGCCAAAGCCCTTTGACACTTTGAAAACCTCCTGACCCCAGAAATCTGCCCCTTTCATCATCATTTTGGGATCTTTAGAGTCACTTCTCAGATTTGTTCTTTTCATTTGAATGAAGTCACCTTTTGTCATTACATATCATGTTTTCATACGAAAAGAGGCTGGCACTGACCTAAAACCTCTTCAAACTTAGAGATTATTAACACCTGGGATTTACAAGTGGCCTTAATTCATGAATTTTCCAGAGCTCAGAGCTTCTTAATACTTTTTAAAGATACATTTTATAGCTACATGGAAAACTTCATTGGGATCCAAAGTATTGTATATGTGCAAAAATAAAGATGTACTGAAAATTGGTACATAAATAGTGACCAGGTCACTTTTCATCCAAGTTTGGGATAATTTTGAGGTTAAAATGGACTAAAAATAAAAATTGTATGTTACAGAAATATTCATTTATTGGTCAACAAATGATTTTATAGGTCAAAGGACCTATAAAATAGTCCTATTCAAAAATTATTTTCACAACTAAAATACATTCTAAAAAATAAAAATGGCATAATTCATGTACAAGCACAATAACCAACTTCTTTATATTGATTATCTTAACATTAGAAAATAACATAAGCAGCATTATGATTTTTGGTAAATATTTGCATATATTAATCAGTTTTGTGGCCATCTCTCTCACTGATAGAATATAACTGGTATTTTTTATGAAGAATGTATTTTTTTTGCTTCAATGTGGTTTAAATATTTTAGATTTTTTCATAAAATTGCCTGCACTCTTCTTCAAAGTGAAATTTAGTGGTTAATAAATTTGAAATTGTGGCATCTTTAATTTACTCTTCTGCAGAGACTATAATATTTTGGGTTGACAAATACGGTCTTATGAGTGCAGTGCTATTTGGTAAGCTCAGAGTAGTTTCTGCTTAATGCAAAATATTTTCATTTCAATTGTTAAAATATTGAAATGAATAACTATTTCATACCAAATATTGTCATATCTACTCTTTTTCCTCCTGTCAGAGTACCTTTTTTGGCAAACATTTTATATAAGCTAAACTTAGCAAAAATGTTTTCTCTATTTATGACTCTTCAAAATTTTATTTACTGAATTTAGATGCTGCTCAATTTCATTCCATTCCAGAATATAAATTTATCTAGCTAAGAATAGTTTTATCAATGATTCTATCAACAAACACACATCTTTGAAAGTCAATTACACAGTTTTAAAATAAAATCTTGTACATGGTTTGTTTGAGTACTTATTCTCTTCAATTTATTCATTTATTCCTTTGCTTTGGTAGGAATCAATTAAAATGTTTTCCCTTTTGAAGACACTGTTTACTGTCATTATAATTCTTTAAAAGTTTCAAAAGCTGATATTTTTGGTCATTTCGTGACTATTTCTTGTCAGCCTCATTAGGTATAGTTTATAGTCAACCAAATTTACCAGTTTTAAGGGCAGGTTATGGTGCATGTTGACAAGTGTGTGCATTCATATAACCACAGCAACAATGAAAATGCAAAACGTTTTCCCTTTGGCTCGTTGAAACCAACTTCTCCTTCTCCTGCTTAGTCTCCTCCTGACAATCACTGAAACTCTGCCACTGTACTTTTGTCTTTTCTAGAATTTCATATAAATGGAATCATATACTATATAATCCTCAATATCTGGCTTGTATCACATAACATAATACTTTTAAGATTCGAAAGATTTTTTTATCTTTATCTTTTCATCTCTATCTTTGTTTCTTTGTATGTAATATGATTCCCCCTCCCTCCAACTTTTTTAAAGGTTTCATTATGATGTTCCTCCATGTGATTTTATTCATGTTTATTCTGCTTGAGATTGACTGAATTTCTTGGATCCATGGATTTGTAGTCCCATCAAATTTATAAAAACTTTTCCCATTATTTCTTCAGATATTTCCCAAGCCTTTGCCTTTTCTCCAATTATAGGTATGTTATATTGATTGATGTTGCCCAATATATCACTAACATACTTTTTTTTTTTCAGTCTTTTTCTCTCTATTCTTTACTTTGATATATGTGCCGCCGAAGTGAGCACTCTGTTCTTCACTTTGGATAGTTTCTATTATTTCTTCATCTTCAGTTTTTTAATTTAGTTTTGTTTTGTCTTGCTTTGTTTTGTCTTATGCATACAATCTGTCATTAATACTTACAGCGTGCAGAATTTTTTAACTTCAAGTATTTTATTTTTCATCTGTAAAATTTCCATTTCCGTGGTGTTTATGTTTTTTGTTTCTCTCACATGATGTTTGCACTTTCCTCTCCAAATTAGAAGTAACTATTTAACATTCTTTTCTGCTAATTCCATCATATCTTGCATTTCTGAGTCAGTTTCTGTTAACTGATTTCTCTTGTAGCTCGAGGTCATATTTTCCTCTACCACTGCAGGCCTGATAATTTTCATCTGGATGCTTAACCTTGCTAATTTGTTGAATTTTGTTGTGTTCTTTGAAAGTGTTGGACTTGGTTTTGTCATGCAGCTAAGTTACTTGCAAGCAGTATGATCTTTTTGAGGCCTGCTTGTACTTTTTGTTAGAGTGGCTCCTGAGCAGGCTGTGGTATAAGGCTAATTTAGCCATACAACTACGATGAAACCATTCTGATGTCACTGTATGATGCATTGTATTATAAAGACTCTCTGCTCTGGCTTGTGCGAATACAAACTATTTTTAGTTCTATGGGAACTCCTTGAATTGTTTAACCTACTAGTTAGTTCCTTAGCCTTATGGTGTTTCACCTTATGCATGTAAAGATAAGTAAGACAAAGGTTTAAGGAAACTCCCGTATAGATACATGAAGCCCTTTGTGCAGCAACTTTACCTCAAATCTTCTGCCTCACAAATTCTAGTCATTTCAATCTCCCCAAACTCTGATCACTTTATCTTCAGCTCAGAAAAACCACTGGATTCTGTTTGGATTCTCCCTCCCTATGCTGTAGCCTGGAAACTACCTTGCACCAGAAAGTTCAGGCAATTGTAGGACTCGTTTTGTTTATTTCTCTTTCCTTGTTTGTTTCCTACTGGGATCACAGGCCTTCACTGCCTATTGTCCAGTGTCCAAAAACACTGTTCCATATGTATGTTTTTCTGCCTTTCTTTAATTTCTATCAAAGGGTAATTCCTATAGCATGTAGTTACTTCACCATATGTAGGATCAGAGGTCCATTTAATGACTATTTTGATTAATGAATTCTAACTAATTAGAAAAAATGTAATCAAAATCTAGAAAACTCATTTTTAAAGTAGTATGATATTATTACAGTTGATAATGGGCAGCAAAGAGATAAATTTGGTACTGCCATGCTTAAGTTATCAATAGCAGCTGTATTTCTAAAACATTATATTTCACTTAATTGTATTTCACCCTGAGCTTATGTAAAGGTATTTAAAGTTTTGAGGACAATAGCTTAAATTTTCATTAGAATATCGGGCCTATTGCTTTTTAAAGGAATTTTAAAATAAAATTTTATTAAATTTATAATAACTTTTTAAGTTATAAAATTTATAAAAATTTATGAATTTTGTATACTCCATATTAATGTCAAACACATTTCTGGTCTTTAAGATTAAGCTGAACTCCAACCAAAGTTAATTTGCATATTAATATAAAATCAGTGATTTTATTATCAGTGTTAGACTTTCAACTGTACTTTACAATAATGTATTCACAATAATGCCCTATGTTTTATTTTTGGCAGATTTATTTCCAAAAGCTCTACTTTGATTCCATGAATTAAATGAAAAATATAAAAACCATTATTGGGATTAACCGATTTTTCTTTTTGAAGTATCTGAGGACAAGACATCATTTAACCAAGAGATTCTTCTAGGGGCGTCAACAAATAACTATTATCTTACTTTGGAGCTTAAAAAAAAAACACTTGAAACTGAAAACTCATTTAAAAAGTTTAGAACCATAGTCATTTTATCTAAATAAAAGGTCATGCCTCATAGAATAATACTTAAATGCAGTTTCTGCAACCGTGCTTGTTAAATTATCCCGTTCGGCCTTAGTTTCTATTTTTGTTTTGTTTTGAATAATTACTAAATTTTAAAGTAGGTACTGTCACTGATTCAGCAGCATGTATCTTATGTATCTTTAGTGTTCATGTCACAGATGACATCACTCTGTCTCCATGATGAATGATGAATATTATCAAACATTTTGTGCAAGTTGTATGTTAACTATCAACCTTCTTGGGAAACAGCAATTGAGCACTAAATTTTTAACATGCACATTGGTTTTTGAGCACATTTCTGTCAGCGTTGACGGTAAAATTAAAATATGTTGCTAACCATAAAATAAATAGTTGCGAAACTGTAAAATAATTGGTGAAACTTCTGTAGAAAAAATATTCAGCGCATGAACACTGCATGCAGGACTGCTCCGCCTATACCTTGAACGTATTTTATTTTATCCAAACCTACCCTCTGATTCTCCATGTTCCCCATAACCTTGTCTTCTGGCAGCTTAGTGGCTTTATGTATGTCACAGCTGTGGCCACAGCACATCTGTCTTGTGCACCAGGTAGCAGCAATGTTGAATATTTCTTCTTCTACTTCTGAGGCCAGAAATTCAGGTGTCCTTTACAATTGGTGTCTTGGTTGGTGTCTGTTATTTCAACATGCCATCTAGATACTACTTATTTCAGATTTTTCCATTTTTTAGAAACTAAATTGGTCCCACATCCTATTTTTGTATAGTTTAATTGAAACACAACTGTGCTTATTACACATTGGCTATGGCTGCTTCCTCGCTACAACAGAACATTTAAGCAGTTGAAACCAACACTGTGTATACTTACTATCTAACATTGTACAGAAAAACTTTGTTGACCTCTCGTTTAAAGCAAGGAGTTATACAGACTAATATACCTTATTTAGTAAAAGATCACTCTGGCAGTACTTTAGAAAATAAACTGAAGAAAGTAAGAGAGGATGTGAGTTGACCACTTCGTAGGATATAGAAATGGTCCAGGAGAAGGATGATGGAAGCCTGATTTGGGGCATAGGTCATGGGAACAGAAACAAGTAGATAGATGAATGAAATGTTTAAAGAGTATCAAAAACAGAATGGGTCAATGATATGGATATAGACATATATTCCTGTCTAGCAAAACTGGAAGGATGGCGTGCCATCTGTTATGATCGAGAAACCTGAAGGAGGGTGAGGGTTAGGGCAAACATAATGACAATGGCTTTGGACATGTTGACTGGATGAGTCTTTGTGATACCAAGGGAAAGATGCTAAGCTAGAAGTTTAATAAATATCTGGAACTCAGAGCTGAGGTCTGGGCTAAAGAGAAATTTTGGAGTTATTCATGTAGATATGACTACAAAGCTATTTTCTTGAACAAAACAACAATAAGTAAAATGATAAGAAATATTTACTGAGTGCCTACGATATGCCTATGATAATGTATTTTACATGTAATTTCATAGAATTTCAAAACCACCTTATGAGACAGATTCTTTCATTTTTCTTTTTTACAGATGAGAAAACTGAAGAGGGTTAAAATAACTTATCCTTGCTGCACACTTAGAAAGAGAATATAAAGAGTGAAAAGGACTTAGGTAGAGGATGATAGACTAAGTAGAGATTCTGCATTTAATGTTGCAGCTAGAAGAATTAGGAAGGGCCCTAGCAGTTTATTTGTTTGATTGGCTAAAACACAAACTAAAAGGTAGCTCATGGTGAATGGTTTAGAAATGTCAGGCCTGCCTTGGTTTAATGGAGAAGGGAGTCAACGACTTAGGAATACTGGAACGTTAGGGTGGATTTGTCATTTAAGACCCTTAGCAACTCTGAGAGAGTCCAGAAGACATTCCTTTCATCATGACTGTGAAAAGAGTCCTGGCACTCTTGAAGAGCCCTGTGATTGCTCATTTATGTAGACCATAGCTTACAATGGGAACTGAAGCTACTGACTTGAGAAACCTAAATGCAATGGGAGTAATTAGATTCCAGGGTGTCAGGAGACATGTGGCAGCATTCAACCAGCAAAGGCAAGGTAGGTGTGGTGACCATAATGTACAGCAGAGTTGAAGTAGCTGGTTTGATAGAATGGTGGAATAGTCTTTAGAAGACTCAATTTCAGTACAAGTTAGGTGGTAATATCCTGCAGGACTGGAGCAAGGTTCCCCAGAAGGATGTATATACTCTAGATCAGCATCTGATACATAATGCTGTTTCCCTCATATCCAGGATTCATATGTCTAGATGGGATTGACACCTATTACACTTTGTGATCCACTGGCAAAATTTTTGCCTGCTGTTCCTGTGACCGTATGTTCTGGTAGCCTAAAGGTCTTAGTGTTCCAGAGAGAAGAAAGCATCCACCAGGAGACACAACAATGATTCCACTGATCTGGAAGTTAAGACTGTCACTCTGCTACTTTGTACTCCTCATGCCTCTGAATCAAAAGGCAAAGAAAGCAGTTACTGTGCTAACTGGGGTGACTGATCCTGACAACCAAAGGGAAACAGGACTGCTTCTCTATAATGGAGGTAAGAAAGAGTATGTGTGGAATATAGGTGTTCCCTTAGGATATCTCTTGATACTACCATTCTCTGTGATTAAGGTCAATAGAAAACTAAAACAACCCAATCTAGGCAGGATTACTAATGGCCCATATCCTGCAGGAATGAAAGTTTAAGTCACTCCACCAGATAAAGAACCATGCTGAGCTGAGATGCCTGTTGAAAGCAAAGGGAATACAGAATGGCCAGTGGAAGAAAGTAGTTACAAATACCAACTATGATCATATGACTCGTTATAGTAACAAGGACTGTAATTGTCACGAGTATATCTTCCTTATTTGGTTATGAATATACTGGTATGCAAATATCTTTGTTTTCCTCCATCCATTACTCCTTTTTTATATAATGTAATATGTAAGATAATTGACTTTATATCATAGTACTTAAGTATTGTTAATTTTACATCATAGTATTTAAGTGATGGAATATTGAGGAGAAGAATAAAGATCACTCAAAGCTTTTCCTCCTCTCCTGGGGAAGGGCTTAGTGTGTTTTCAGTTGTACTGAGGACAGTTGTAACATGTTAGGCAGAACAATCACCTTGTTATTGCCTTTAATTGGAAATTAAGCATGGTTTAAAGAGATGTGCATGGTGCCATGTTGACAACAGGTGGACTCGTGATGATTAATTTTATGTGTTGACCTGACTGGGCTCTAGAGTGCCCAGATATTTGGTTAAAAATTATTCTGAGTGTGTGAGGGTTTTCCTGGATGAGATTAGCATTTGGATCAGTGGACTGAGTAAAGCAGATGGCTCTCCCTAATGTAGGTGGGCCTCATCTAATTAGTTGAATCTCTGGATAGAATAAAAAGCTGAATAAGGTAGAATTCTCTCTCTCTGGCTGTCTTCAAGCTTGGGCATTGATCTTCTCTGGCCTTTGGTCTCAGACTGGAAATTATATCACTGGTTTTCCTGGTTCTCAGGTTTTCAGACTTAGACTACAGCCATGCCATTTGCTCTTCTGAGTCTCCAGCTTGCTGACTACACATCTTGGAATTCTCAGTCTCCATACCTGCACAAACTCCCAGAGAGAGAGAGAGAGAGAGAGAGAGAGAGAGAGAGAGAGAGAGAGAGAGAGAGAGAGAATGTGTGTGTGTGTGTTGTTGTTGTTTCTCTGGAGAATTCAAACTAATACAGGGAAAACCAAGGCGAACTTGAAACATTTTGTCGTGCCAGAAAGTAAGAAGTGCTTATAAAAAAATAAAGCCATGTCAAAAGGACATAGGAGTCAGCCTGAAAGAGCTCTGAATGGCCAGAGCTGGAACAATTTGGACAACAAAATAAATGATGAATATTCAAGATTATCATCTGTAGAATAAATATCTACTAGTACATACTGATATAAATATATAATGTATAAATTAGTAAATGGAAGAAGAAGAGCAGCTCTTTATTATAAAACATTTCCAAGTAATATAAAAGGAATAAGGAAAATAGAAAATCAGCATTGGAACAGCAGAGTAATACTTTTTGCAGGCAAGATCTACTAAATGGCTGCTAAAATTAGTAAGCAAAAGTTTGAGAAGAAACAAGATATTTGCATAATTTCAAAGTATCTACCCAACATATTTATTAATTCCAAAGGGAAATACAATAACATTACACCGGAGAATTTAATCAAGTGATCAAGGTTAATTTCACCAGTAGTAAGACATGTTGACATTACGTACCACAGATCTGATGCACAGATCTGAAGAGCTCTGCGTCACTGCTGTGGTAATCTTGTAAAAAAAGTATACCCTCAATCTAACCATGAGGAAACATCAGAAAAACCCAAGTGGAGAAAAATTCTTCAAAATAACTAAGCAGTGCTCTTCAAAAGTGTCAAGGTCATAAAAGACAAAGAAAGACTGAGGAACCATCATAGATGAGAGAAGACTGAGACATGACAACTAAATGCAAAGTGTCAATCACAGATTGAGTTCTGAAGCAGAATCAGGAAATAGGTGAGAAAACTGGTGGAATCTAAAGAAAGTCTACAGTTTAGTTAACAGCACTGTGTTACTGTTAATTTCTTAGTTTCTATAATTCTGCTGTGGTTATGCAAGATATCGACATTAAAGGAAGCTGAGTGAAGGTTATACGAGAACTCTTATTAGATTTGCAACTTTTCTCCAAATCTAAAATTATATTGAAATAAAAGTTTAATAAAATTATACTTTAAATCTGGCAGCAGAAATTACACGGGGGTTCTGACAGGGATTTGGAGGTGAGAAAAATGGAGATACCTAGATAGAAATATTTTTCAAGAATTTTTTTCCTGAAGGGTAGAAGAGCTCTAAGATGGTAAACTGAAGGAGGAGTAAGATTGCTGGAGTTTGTTTTTAAGGTGGGAGCATTTTTAGTTTGTATTAATGTCCATGGGAATGAACAATCAAAGAAAGCAGTTTGGTAGCTACACTTTAAGTAAGGTTTGTTGCTGAGATTAAAGGGGGAGGTGAGCCGATGGAAGTTTGAGAGTGTGATGTTTGAAAGAGTAGTTTGAGAGAAGCAGGGTAAGTTGACCTGAGAAACACAGTAAGATTATGATGAGCCCATTTGATTTTGGCGATCATAAATTTATAGGAGGCTGAACTGCTATGGTTCATGACAATCTTGAGCAGACCTGATTACATAGGTCCTGTGTTGGAGAACAATCTTTTTGAATATATTCAGAGTTGGGACTGTATTATGTTGGTAAAGTAGAAGGGCAAGATTTTTAAGGCAGATTGAAACGTAGAAGGATAAAGGAATGTAAATGTTATTGTTTTTAAGCTGGACATAGAAAAAAGTGAAGAAAAGAAAGGGATAATGAATTAAGAGAATTCATGAATTAAAATGATGAAGCAAAATAGTCTTAGATGTGTGAGTTAACAATTTTATGGCATATGGGTCTGATGTACCCATCTCTGGAAGAGACAAGCTTGCCAACACTGGCTCAGGATTTGTTTTTTTCAGATCTGCTAAGACAGTAACAGATGATCATCTGTTCTCCATGTTCCTGTTATTTCTTTTCTCATTCTTTATCCCTATGTGTATGCCTTAAAAATAAACAGAACGAAACAAAACAAAAGAAAAAACTCTTTTTATTATTATTCTCTTGGACGTTCATGGACGAGTGAAAGTATATGAGTACTTTTAATCTATTATCATCACTTGAAAATAATGCCCTTCACTATTAACTCCCAAATAAATCTTATTATTTCTTTATTTCTCCTTTCTACTGACTTTTCCTAGTGGCTTGTGTCCTTGTGCATTTGATCTTATTCATTTATTTAAATATGTATGCATTTATTTATTGGAGTTCATATTTTGTTAAGCTTGATCTCTGTATATATTGAAGGTCTAAATTAGGAATATTTCCTCCAGAGAGGAATTATATTTCTTTCCTCCAGAATCTGGGAGTGAACTGATTTCTTCATCTTTAGTACCATAAAATTCATATCCCCAACTCTGATACAGACCTTAGGCTTTCTTGTGCCTTTATAGCACTGACACCATTATTCGTCCCAGAGTTACCCTGCCTTTTTGTGTTACTCATTGTTTACTGCTTCCTATTACATTTCAGCTTACGTTTTCTTTTTCCCTCCTATTCCCTTACGCTCCAGCAAGCCCAGTAATGTATTAAAATAGTCTGTTTTCATGTGTGCAGAATTGATTATGTTTTAGGAAAGGTCTATTCTAATGTCTATCTTGGGAAACTGGAGAACAAGAAGTCTGGTGGAATGATGTTCTTATTCATGAAATGAGGTGGGAACAGGAAAGTCATATGCTTTAGCGGAAAGTGGGCTTTGATAGCACGGCCAGCCAGACCAGGGTTCAAACCTTGGTTTTACTGCTTACTAGTTGAAAGACCTTCGACAAGTGACTTAAACTTGTTAAGCCTCAAATTATTCATGAACAAGATGAAAAAACTGAGTATGAGTTGCAGAGTTTTATATAGTCCTCCTACCACTCTGCAATGTATGATTAGTTATATACCCAGCAAATGATCTTCCCCTAAACCTGCCCTTCTAGCATGCCCTATCTCAGTGAATGGTATTGCCAGTGGGTGTGAAGTTCATATGGGTGCTAAGAGCTTGCTATATAATCACAAAGATTCCTTTAAGAGGTTTTAGTCCTAGAAACACACATAATTTCATTTATTCTCTTGGTTTGATTGCTTTTGCCTTAGTAGAATTGTGAGTGAAAGAAAACTCATAATTACAAATGCAGTTGGAATAAAAAAAAAATCAAACAAGTTAAGTCTCTAAGCAGATGGCAGATTTCCCTTTTTATTCTGGTACATTCTAGTATTAGGGCTCCACCAAACAATAATCAGACTTTCAACATTTCAGGAGAATGGTTAATTAGAAGTTCAAAATCAACTTTCAAAAAGCCATGTGCACAAGTTTGACCTGGCTCTGATACAAGAAGGGTTGGCGAGGTTAATAGTGGGAAAATGTCTAACCACTGCTTTTCTTCAATGAAGGTCTGCCTGGCCCAGGGCTGGAACGTCAAGGCCTCTGTCTAAAGCCAAAGAATCTATGACAAATAGCAGCTCACACCTGACAACAGTCAGGGTTTTAAACTCAACAGGGCAGGGATTTGAAATTCTGCCAATTCTCGCATTTTTTTGTGATTAGATGTATTTTGCAAGTTTATAAGGGGCTCCAACGTACAGTCATAGCTCCATGGCTCCTTGTAATTTGGTACTGCCCTTTTAGAACTGACTGTGGCTAAACCTCAATTAACCAGAACTTTCAAAAGTCCAAATCTCCAGTTAAATTGATTTTTACATAAATATGTCACTTGGAAGAAATGGGAAAAAGCGTACTCAATAATTGCAAAAGGAATGGATTTATTTGTGAGCTACTGTAACATAATGGCTAAGACCACCAACTCAAACTAGACTGCTTGATTTATGATCTTGCCTTTGTCCACTCATTAGCTGTGTGACCTTGGAGGAAGTTAATCTAGATGTGCCTCAGTTTACTTGGCTGTAAAATGCAAATAAAAATAGTATCTATTTCATAAAGTTGCTGAGAAGATTAAATGAGTTAATTTTACATCACAAGGGTGTTCATAACAGTGACTAGTGTGTAGAAAGCATTTAATAATTGTTATGTTATTATTTGCATTGTATAAATCATTTTATCCAACGTCCATCCATAACCTCACTGCAGTGAAAAACTGATGTTTAGGATGGTGCCTCCTTCTCCACAATTTTCAAATCTTTCAATCAGGAAAGATTCTTTTTCTTAAGTCTAATATTCATTATCTTCCCTTTCAAACCTTTTCTTCTTTTACTGTTTCCTATCACAGCAAGTGACACTACCATCTACTCAGTTGTCCAAGCCTGAAATCTAGAAATCGCTAATGATTTCCATGACAATTAATTACCACACCATTCCAATTCTACTTCTGAATTAAACCAGCCACATCGGACCATAAGCCCTGCTAAATCTCCTGTCCCAACTGCAGGCATAGAGATCTTTTGAAATGAAGGTTTAGTCATGTTCTTCCCTGCTTGAAATAAAACCTCAAATCCTCAGGAGTCAAGAGCCCCTCTCCTATATTGTGAGTACCTCTTGTTCTTCTCCCCTGGATTTCAATAGAATGGAGATGGAGAAGAGAAGAAAAGAGAAAAAGAATAGAAAATAGATAGGAAGTCAAAATGAAATAGGAAGGGACAAAAGAGAAAAACAGTGTGGTGGAACATTTGGGTGAGGAGGCAAGAAGCTAGTGAGATGATTTATGCAGCACATGCTGCAATGTGGGGAAATAACCCTTTGAACTGTGTGCATAGCCCCATGAGGTCAAAATATTGGACAATTTCCCCACAAGAGATGTATACAAATTCCTTTCAGCTTAGAAACAATCTGGATTTTCTCCTGGATTGTCTGATGTAAATGCCCCTTCTCCTTGGGAAGGGAGTAGGTAGAGAGTATTACAGTAATGGGAGGAGATGGCTGAGAATGGCGTTTCACATAAAAGAAGACAAGAGTTGTCATCTTTAGAGTAAGTCTTATCTTACTTCAATAGCTTTCTTCATTAATTACCATCCACATCTCCTCATCACCAAGAGAACCAAGCATCAGAATAGATGCTTCTACTCTGATTATCCACTCTAATATAACATCACCAGTGTTTACATTTTATTTTAACAACTAGTTATCTCTCACTGGAAGAAGAGTAGAAATGAAATCAACAAAATTAACATTTCTTTGATCTTTTCTAGCATCAGTTACTTCCAGGGATAGTTTTCAGAACAGCAGATATGATCCTATTATAATAATAAGAGGAGGAGGAGGAAGAGAAAGAGAAAAAAGAAAAACAATAACAAGAAGGATGACAAGGAGGAAATCGTTCCTTCAATAACACGTATACAAAACATAAATTAAGTGCAGTTCTGACAAGGAGTATGTGTCAACTAGTCTCTGATCTCCCAGAGAAAATTTGATTTCATTATTATTTCTATAGAATGTGAAAGTGTGTGCTCTGTACATTGCAGGTGCCTGCATCTTGTGGATAATTGATTATCTAGGAGTCAACTGCATAGTCACATGGTACATTCTCCCACAACGAGAACATCGTATCCCTTTTCATACTGGCCTTGAAAGTTGGATAAATTCAGAGGACCATCAATTCACTTTTCATTGCCCTAAATAATACTGTGTGTGTTTAAATAATAGAAAGTTAGCATAATGACAAATTTCCTATGCAAGAGACATCAGTGTTGTTCCTCCATTTATACAGAATAAGTTTGACGTGAACGTACAGTGACATTGCAAATACTGTCACTTTCCCATTCTGGCCAGTGTCATCATTTTGTTACGGTTGGCATAATAAGGAATTTTAAGATGACCCCAATCCACTAACCAAGGGAAGAATCTCTAGAGCGAGAAAAGATGAAAGTGGGGGTGGAGGGGGAAAATTCCTACTGTTCTTTTTATGATTCTGTTTCTTATTTGCCATTTTGTTGCCATAGCAGCACTGACTTAGTAAAGCAATATGGTGACAGGTTATATCATTCCTTTTGAAATTCCTCAGAAAAGTTAAGTGGCTTGCTCACTGTATATGATTGATGAGTGGAGAAGAGGATTATATTGAAATATATGTCATTTTAAAATCCTCTACGTTAGTGTTTTTCAACTTATCAGCTGCAAACCACTGGACAGCTAGAGCAAAATTTTAAAAGAATCCTCAAATCTTTGTGTGTGTACATTTTCTTGATCCACAAGTTAAAAGATACTACAATTATCACTATCATCATGCAGGAGGTCTGCAAAATTGGTTGACACTTAAATGGAGTACTCTTCTTGCTAAAAAAAAATTAAATAAATAAAATAAATAAAAAGAAACCATGACTATATTTGTGGTTTTCATATTTTGGGGTTTCACAGATCAATATCAATATTATTCATTATATGTTTTTAGGATTTAAAATTATAGTATTTAAAACTGAATAAGTTTAGTTTATGGAAAACTCACTTCATGTTTCTTTCCCTCCAAAATCAGCAAAACTGTTACTTACCATGGGCCAGCACTGGTGTGAAAAATGGCGTTTGGGAACCCTGCTTCTCACCATGCCATGTAAAAGAAAGGAAGAGTTCGATGGTCCCTATAAGTTGTTAGGATGTGTTTCAGGAAGAGAAATATATACATATGAGGATCCTATATCCAACTGAGCGGACTCTGTCCCGGCATCACTTGTTAGTGCTTATAGCCAGCGATCAATTACTAAATTCAGCTCTGAGAATTGCCACCTCCAAGTGTCGCCATAGAAATAGTAGCTCACAAATAGCTTATGTTCTTCCTAACGTAGAAAAAATTCATCCTTGTGAGTTGTGAAGGAAAGAGAAGAAATAAGCTCTCACATTTTGCCTGCTCTTCTTAATCTTTCATTTTGCATGGGCTAGCCAAGGAGTGTTATAATTACCTTGGGTTAGTTAAAAAATCAATCTGGGCTTTAGAAAAAAATGTGGTAAACATTGACAGGCTGGCTGATTCATTCAACAAACATTTGCAGAGCACCTAACATATGCCAGACACCATATAAAAAATATGAAATTAAAAACAAATAATCTGTCATGAAAACACACGGAAACTATATCTAATCTAGCATAGAGATAACGTCTGAGCTAAATCTCGATAACTTAATAGGGATGAGGCAGAAGACTCTGTCATCTCAACGATAGCTGATCTTTGTATATATCTACCATCTTGAAATGAAACTAGACCCTGACCTGTCATACGGGGTATTTACCTGTCAGGAGAAATGTTTGCCCTGCTGTTGCCTTATAAGACCTTTTCTTCTCAGCTAAATGAGTAACATAAACAAGGACAGGACAACAGAGATAATCCTGCGGTAAAATACTCACATACATGTGGCCAGGCAAAGGGCCAATGCTAATCACATCCTCCAGCACCTGCATACCCTCAGCTGGGGGGCTCAGTTCTCAAAGAGAAATTCACATACAGCATGTCAGCACTTTGCTGTCTGCCTGGGGACAAGGCTATCTAGGAACCTGCCTGACTGTTTCCCACATGCTATGAAGCCTGCTTCTCAACATTTACATAGTTTTCTGATACTGTAGTCTCAAACTGTAGCACAAGAGAATCCTTCAAAATCTGGGCTAGGAGGTAGGCTGAAATCCAAACACTTCTTAAAGTTAAAAGGAGGCACCTGTGTGACACTCAGAGACATATGTGAAGAGGAGGGTCTCCTGTCAAACAAAGTCCACCTTCAAGGCTTAATTCAAAAACAAGCAACCTGTACAGTTCCAAAGACCCCATGCTTACAAGGTCCCTCATGCTGGGTTCTGGGCTCTACTGTCACATTCTTGAATTATTAATAATTTTTAACAAGGACACATGAACATATTTTCATTTTGCACTGGGATCCACCAATTATACAGTTGGTTCTGACTACTTTCCCCACCAAGGGGGAAATGGGGAGCCCAGACAAGGACATGGAGTCTAATAGGAGCAGCTGAAATGGAAGAGTGGATATAAAACAGAGACAAATAAAAGTAACAGTGCAATTTTATATTTGTAAAGAAATCTTGCATTGTTTGCTAAGCCAGGAGCCATAATTTTAATTTCCCAAGCCATTATGAAGTTCGCAACTCTGAAATACCCATTTTATTTTATTGCTCTGTGGACCTTACACAGCCCTTTTTGTTTCTTTAGTCTAAAAGAGCGTCCCCAAAGACACGAGTCAACAGAACCATGTAAAAATGTACCACACAGTGGTCAAAGCCGCAGGCAGCACTGAATTGCCTTCTCTGAACTTTTCACTCCACGTCCCAAATGGCGAGAGATCACTGTCATCTTGCATCTGTCTTTCCCTTTACAACCTCAACTACCATTCTTCTCAACAAAGTTTAAGTTAGTAGTGATGCTACTATCAGTCTTTCTTGGTAAATATGTTTTGCATCACTAGCACCTTGATTTATTTTCATCAGAGTCGGATACATAATTTGTGGGGCCCAGGGCAGAATGAACATGTGGGCCCCTTCTTCAAAACTGAGTAAGAATTTCAAGGCAGCAACAGTAATAACACTAAATCATACATTGAATCCTTGTGAGTGTGGTTTATGTGGCTACACAGGTTGACCATCCATGAAGCTAGCCCTAATGCTCAAATGGCCATGTACCCATTTCTTAACCATTAATGTTAAGTTTTTCCTTAATCTATTTAGTTACTATAAATCACTGACTAATTTAGCCTTAGATTAAGAACATTTCCCCTGGAGCTGGGCATATGTTCCTCTTCCCCTAAGTTACATGTTATCTGGTGGCAAGGATTCATGAATAAAACTAGGCTTCTTTCAGGTAGAAATGAGAGAGGCATGGCTGCTGAGTAGCCAACAGTACCCACTACACCATATATCCATGACTCTCAAGGAGTAGCTCTTCTTCAGAAGCTCCCTTGATGCAAGCTTTGCTTTCATAGAGCCTTGAAGAGTTACTCAAATCATTCCTACTCAAATCTGCCTACTCTCAATTCCTAGGCTCCCAAGCACTTCAAACTCCCTGCTGCCAACCTTTCCTGCAGGCACATGCATGGGTGAGAAGATGATTCCTGTCCTCCTGATGATTATCTAATTGAGGAACACAATTAATAGACTGTAAAATACACACAAATATTAGATAATAGAAAAAAGTCATGAAAATACCACTAATTAAAATCCACATGTTAGTGCTAAAAGTTTATTCAAGTATTCAATTAACAAGGGCTGGGAAGAATCTTCAATAGGAGTTTAGGAGAAATGGATTTTTAACTGGGGGAAGTGGTCAGAGTTGAGTGGTATGAAGTGCATTTTAGAGCAGAAGACAGAGATTCACAATCCATAGTGGTAGAATTCTAATATAGCAAGGTTTGGTAGTAGAGTGAATACTTTTCAAGTGACAAATAGGTTTATTTGGCCTGAGCAGACTGTACAAGTCACTCGAAAATGTCAGTGGTGAAAGGAAAAAAATCATGCAGCAGAAAGTCATTACTAGGAAATCAGATTCAATACAAAATGCAACAGTACAGTTTAGAAAGATATACGCAAACTATGATTTTTCATACCTATAAGAAAATAGAGTCCTTTGCTCCTGTTACTCCCTTCAAAACATTCGATCTTTTTTCATCTGGCCAAAATCCTGTTCATCCCTTAAGATCAAGCTTGCTCAGGCCCTATCACTGCTAAGAAGTCTCCCTTGAACCTTCCTCACTCTCCAGGACCTCTCGTCCCAGTTGAAAGAAATTAAGGGATTGCTCCTTCTTCATGATCTCAGGATACCTGTGACCTTGTATTGGAATGATCTATTGCAATATCTCTCATTCACCAGACTATAAACTCCTTGATGCCAGAAACTCTTTCTTATTCCTTTTTATAAACTCTGTGCCCCAATAACTGATCAAGTTATCATGTATCAACATGTAACGGGTACTCAGGAATGCTTATTGAAAGTGATATGATTAGACTATATAAAGAAACAAGAACTTTTAATAATCTGTATGTATAATGGCAAAAGAATGTTCAGAATAAAAGAGAATAATATACATAAAAACTAGATTTTTTTTACAGTATTTGATAGATGATCTGAAGGGGGCATTAGATTGGATATGGATGAATAGGAAAAGGATGTCAAAGATCACTTCAAGATTCCTTTCCTTGAGATCTGGAATAACATACAATAGAGCCTCTTAACCTACCCTCAGTGATAATGAGACAAGTCAGTACAATGACAGAATTTTGTAGTCAACCTTCTTCATCTCTGTCAGTTCCTTTATCTTAGCATTACCTCAAAGGCTTTGAGCCCCAGTATTTCAATGTTTATTTTTCTGTTCTCTGAAAATCTTTGAAATTGATAGTTTATTCCAGTTATTATATATTACATAGTCAATAAATATTTATTGGATGCCTATGGGCCCTCAATTCAGTAATGAGTAAAATTAAGTAAGATGAGAAATTACTTTCAGTTTTTGTATGGCACGATTTGTAAATAGTCACAGCATCAGATGAATGAATAATACAGAACCCATATAACACCCACATCTCCAAATTACTAGTGGGCAAGCAAAGGCAAGAACTCAGAAGGATAGCTGGAAGGCGTCTTCTCCAGTAGTGTTTAAAAAATGCTTTTACAGGACAGTAGTAAAGTTAAAAGTTTTCCTGATCCTCCTTCACACTTAATTTTGCCATTTGGTCTTTCCCTTCATGCTAACTTCTGTGTTGATTTGTGCTGGATTTCAGTGTATGTGTGTGTGTGTGTGTGTGTGTGCGCGCGCGCGCGCACGTGCGCGTGCATGTTAAAATCTAAAAAAAAAATTACTCTTGACAAGTAACAGCAATGTGAAGGGAATTAGAAAGTAAAAAAGTCACTGACTTCTCCTGTTTTGTTTAGTTGGATTTTCTTTTAGTGAGGCTTTCTTGTTAACTTTTCCTCTCCTTCCACACTTAAAACCAGTAAATGAAATCCAACATCATTAGGCAATAACTTACCTTAGTTAAGGCTGGACAATATAATCACAATTTCAATGTTCTGGGTAGATGTTTAGTGGTAGTAATGAAAAAATCCAAGTACTTGAAAAATATGAGAAAAAAAGGTCCTAAATCTATTCTCCAAGTTATGTTAGGAGTATAAGATAAGACTGCCATATTAAGAACAAGGCAATAACACATTTAGGTACGAATAGATAATATGTGCAAATTATAATAACTCTAAATATGTTTCTCATATTTAAGAAACTCAAATATGTTGTTCATATGCTTAAAATCTCAGTATAAGTTTAATTGGTTAAATTTGATTAGAAATTAAAAAAAAACTTTTAAGACATACTTTGAATTTCAATGATCTTCTGTAAAGAAATAACAGCATTCATATTCGGGGTTTGGTGGAGAATATCTTCTGCAAGCGGCTCCAGCTGCAAGAACAGTAGATAATAATATAAGCAAATATAATGACTTTACAGTAAGTCTGACAGAAGCAAAGCAAATTGAAACAACCTAAAAAAAAAGGCTTGCTCCAAGAACTAGTCCACATTTTGCTGAAATCGGTTCTAAAAGTGTAGCCAGTTTTATTTTCTGTTTGGTACCGTATAATTGAATTCCAAAGGGCTTTTCAATTGGTCACAAGACTAATCTACGAAGTCCCTGAAGCAGGTGCATGTCTGTGTATTATTCACTAACAATCTGAGTTATTTGTGTAATTTTTGTAGGTTACTCACAAACCAAATTCCATCGTGTCTGTATATGCAGCTGGGCTCTGCAAAGGAAACCTCAGGACAGTTATAGTAGACAGAATGTGGGCAGTCTATTATCCATAGTTTCGCAGTATTTTTATATCTAACCATCTTATACTTTTAGACATTTCACATAGAAAACTGTAAGCTACAGCTGCTCTTATTTAATTGCTCTTGAATATGTGGTAAATGTTCAAATAAAACTAAAGGTAAAATAACTACATTTTCATTTAACTTCTACTGTATTCATAACTATGCAGATGTCCATGTGGAAGCACAGGACAAATTCCTGTCTTGTAAAGCTATCATGATCCTGGAATTACACTGATTTTTCAAGGAGAAGCTCAGCAAACATTGCTTTGCAAAAAATGAAGATGAACTTTAAATAATTTATGAAGTGTTTTGGTAGAACTAAATCTGATGATGCATCCCTGGGAATATCTTGGTGAGGAAGCCTGGTGTGTAGCAACACAAACTGCATAGCCAGAGCACTTGCAAACAGAATAAGCTGTTCAGCTCTTGTGACCCAGAAAGCAAGGAAAGTCATAGTAACAAAGAGATTAAGAAAAAAAGAGTTTTCTTAGAAAATTTAAAGTTAGTGGTCTACAAACTGATGGTCAAACTATCACATGGCATGAAGGGTAACCGATATCACTAGACGTTACACCAGAGCATGAACTCATCTATGTCTCTTGGTCTGTAGAAAAAAACTAAAAACTCAGGGATTCCAAGTTTCCATAACATATGTGAGTGAATCTTCCCCCCAGGGTCTTTCTGAATTGATTATTCTATACTTCAATCATGGAATCTGAAACAATAGCACCTTTCTTCCAGATGCCATAGGATAACAGACTAGCTCAAGGATATTTATACATGAGTAAATTCACTAAATATAACTTTCTGGAGTGTTTTTCTTAGCTGCTAAAGGAAAACCTTTAAAACATCAAAAGATTTATTTGCAATACAGTTTGGCGAGAGGGAAAAACAATAACACTGTGTCAGTGAAAAGTTCTGAATTTTAAACTCTTAAAATTTGTTAAAATCATTTTTTAAAAAAATTTGGTATTTTGGAAAGTGTCTTCAAGAATATGTTATATCCTAGTGACACCCCCTTAACTCAGAGAAACTACTGAATCATAAATGGAAGGATACTTGGAAAACTCTTAAGAATTAGACAGGGTTGACCTACCTTCTACATAAATAACCTTTCCTTTCATGTCTGTCTCAGAACAGAGAATATTTTTAATAGAAATCAGGTAGATTTTGAAACATCGCTCTATGTTTAAATATTTAAGAACAAAAGCACAAGGTATTATCAGCGTACTTAGCTCTTCAAAAACTTTCCTGTGACTTTAGGGTAAAAATGCTGACAAATAGAAGGGTTCTGGCTACTAGAAAGAAAACCACAGACAGGTCATTAATGTAAAAACCTCAGTTCTAGAACTCTCTATTAAAATCTCTGGGCCAAGACTTGGGTTATGTAGAAAGTAAACACGATTCAGGTTGTTGAAGGTGAAAAATACAAACAACCCTAAACCTCCAATTTGGAACCGTTAGATTCGATAAAGTTGCGTCTACTTATAAAAGCAACCTAGAGAATTAAGGTAATTACATTGATAATTTAAGTCTCCCAAACCATTTCCCTGCATGTTTTAAATGAACGTCATTTGGAGGATTTAACCTTCAGTAAATTGCCCCAATTTGTTTCATTTTGAGGGTATATACACAGAGCTGAATTCAGAAAATTCTCAATGTAGGTTCTTTACTTTTTTCTCAGGTAACTCTGCAGAGAAGGCAATGGGTAATATTCTAAGTTGGCAAGAAAGCAAGAAGAATTTAGAGTCTGTTTTCATAAAATTAAAATCTTATATAAAGGGACCACAGAATTGAGTTGTCTTTTCTAGAGTTTGTTGATTTAATCATTCACAATTATAAGCACTAAAAGCATCGTATTGAAGCATCTATTTAATAAATATTTATGAGTATGGGTCATTATTAGTAATCTAATAACTAACTGTAATGAAATAATATTAAATAAGTAGTCATTTTTTATAAATTTGGAGCAAACATAAGAATATGAAATAAAGCTGGATTGTGTATTTATTTTGGCCGATAAGATAGAGCAAAAACATTGGCTATTGAGGCTAATTGGCATTATAAATTATTAAAAGATAAATAAGGAAGTAGTTTGTGTGAACCAGAGAACTTTTGCATGCCAAAGTTATAGTAAGATAAAGCACGTGCAAAAGCAGGAAATGTCATGTACCCATCATGCCATCTTTGTTGTGCAATTCCATCAAATAATAATAATAATCAAGGAGTTAAAAGATAAACTAGGTAATTTAAACACATCTCTTGACACAGAAAGTGCTCATTTAGCTTTATCATATCTAAAGTTTAACTGCAACCATTACAGCAATTCATACAAATTTTCAGACTCAGTGTTAGGGAAATTAATTTTTCTACATCTTTTACAGAAACTGGCAACACTGCATTGATACAAATCAGATGTTTAAGTTGAACATAGTATGTGATTTCTAAGTACCACAGTTATTTTAAAACACTATGAAAATTGTGGCCATTATTATATTGTGAATAGGTAATTTTCACATTCTTTAGAATTAGATCATTTAAATCATCAAAAATCATTTCAGTTGGCTAGGATGCATTTATGGAAATAGGCAGGGAATATCCTTGGAGAAGCACTTGAGTAAGAGCTTTAAAATTTATTCTGTACTTATGAGACATGAAAATCAACTCTATTATATTAATGAATCAGAACCAATAGAAAATAAACAGAGACTTTGCAAATATGACAGGTATATCAGGATAGATATATACGTCAATCAAGCAAATACTCCTGTTGGCATTTATATTATGTTTTCCAAATATGCCAAGTATTTTCACACTTCTAAAACTTTATTTATTCTGTTCCCTTTGATTTCTATTTTCTCCATCCTTCTTTGAATTGGTGATGATACCTTACTAAAGCATTCAAGGACCAGCACGATTATTGCCTGCTTTGTCAAATCTTTCCTAAAATTCTCTGATAGAGGAAATCGCTTCTACCTGTGTCTCTTTTCCACACAAATACTCTTGTTTACTAAACACATTATATTGTATTCAGCTATGTCTGCCATCCTGTACTTTGCTGTGAGCCATTTAAAAGTGAAGCTAGAGTCTGGTTTACAATAGGCACTTTTTAAAAATGTTGAATGAATGGAGGACGGATTAATTGAAAGAACATGAAAAGGTAGCCTTTATCCTGTACTCTGTAGCTAATAGACCTAAGTGAAATGGGTTCTCCCTCCTTCAGTACCTGCTGTAATCAGGACATGATTTTAGAGATGAAATACTAGGAAGAACAGTGATAATTCATTTTTAAATCAATATAAGCGACTTTAAATTGATGTTTTAATTGATTTTTAAGTTTTAATTTTTAAATTGATCAATTGTGTTAAACTTAATTCTAATAATGTATATACCAATAATTTTGTATATATTTTCTACATACACAACTACATAATCTATGAATAATAAGATATTTATTTTCCTCCAATCTTTGTATTTGTTTCTTTTCTTATCCTATTGCACTGTTATGACCATCAGTACAATGTTAAAATGAAGCAGTAAGTGAGCATCTTTGTCTTGCTTTTGCTTTCAAAGAAAAATCTCCATATTTCAGCTGTAAATCTGATGTATACTACAACATTGTTTGTAGGTAAGCTTTATCAAGTTAATAAATTTTTCTTTTATTTCATTTTCCAAAAATAGTTAATCAAAATTGTATGTTTAATTTATCAACTGATGTTTAAACATTTATTGAAATGGTTATATTTTTTCTTGATTTTCTTAATGTGGTGAATTAAAATGACTAACAGTTTAAGATTGGTATTTTTTATTCCTTAAATTATTGGTAGAATTCCCTGATGAAGCTATTTGGGGGTCTAATATTTTCTCTTGGCAATTTTTTTATTATTAAAAATTATTGGGGTGACATTGATCAACAAAATCCAATACATTTCAAGTGTACAATTCAACAGTAAGTTATATGTGTATATTGCATTGTGTTCACTGCCCATAGTTAGATATCTTTCTGTCACCACATATTTGACTCTTTTTACCCCTATCTACTTCCACCTCACCTTCCCTCTGATAACCACTGTCCACTGTTCATGTCCATGAGTCTCTATATGTCATGTTTGTTTGTTGCTTTTAGATTTATATTCCACATATGAGTAATATCATGTTGTTTTCAGCTTTTTCTATCTGACTTATTTCAATCAGCATGATTACCTAAAGATCCATCCATGTTGTTGCAAATGGCAGTATTTCATCTCTTCTTATACCTGAGTAATATTCTATTGTATATAGCTACCATATTTTTTTTATCCAATCAGGTATTGTAGGACACTTCAGTTGCTTCCATGTCCTGGCTATTGTGAATAATGCTGCTATGAGCATCAGTGTGCATTATATCTTTTTGGATAAATGTTTTCAAGTGTTTTTGGGTAAATATCCAATAGAGGAATTGCTGGATCATATGGTAGTTCAATTCTTAGTTTTTTGAGAAAAACTCCATACTGTTTTCCATAGTGGCTGTACCAATTTGCATTCTCACCAGCAGTAAATGAGGGGTCTTTTTTCTCCACATCCTCGCTAACATTTGGTATTACTTGTCCTGTTGATAACAGCCATTCTAACAGAAGTGAGATGGTATCTTATTGTGGTTTTAATTTGCATTTCCCTAATAACTAGTGAAGCGGAGCATCCTTTCATATGTTTGTTGGCCATCTGCATGTCTTCTTGGGAGAAATGTCTGTTCAGGTCCTCTTCCCATTTTTTAATTGGATTGATTTTTTGTTGTTATGGAGTTGTATAAGTTCTCTGTACATTTTGGATATTAGGCCTTTATCGGTGGCACTGCTCGAGAATATATTTTCCCATTCAGATGGTTGTCTCTTCGCCTCGTTGACAGTTTCTTTTGCTGTGCAGAAGCTTTTAAGTTTGATATAGTCTCATTCATTTATTATTGCTTGACTATGAGGTCAAATTCATAAAATCCTCTTTGAGTCCAAGGTCCATGAGTTTAGTTACTATATTTTCTCCCACGCAATTTATTGTTTCAGGTCTTACATTCAGGTCCTTAATCCAGTTTGAGTTAATTTTGGTGTGTGGTGATAGACAACAGGCTATTTTCATTCTTTTACAGGTGGTTTTCCAGTTTTCCCAGTATCATTTATTGAAGAGACTTTCCTTTCTCCATTGTATTTTTCTGGCTCCTCTGTCAAAACTATTTGCCCATATTAACGGGGGTTTACTACTGGACCCTCAATTCTGTTCCACTAGTCTGTGTATCTGTTTTTCTGTCACTACCATACTGTTTTGATTATTGTCGCTTTGTTGTATATTTGAAGTAAGGCAGAGTGATAACTTTGGTCTCCTCCCTACCCCAACTCCCGCCTCAGGGATGCTTTGGCATTTAGAGTCTTTTGTGCTTCCATACAAATAATGATTTTTTGTTCTATTACTTTAAAAAAGTGCCAATGGGGATTGCATTAAATCTGTATAATGCTTTAGGTAATAAGGTCATTTTAACTATGTTGATTATTCCAATCCAAGAACATAGAATATCTTTTCATTTCTTCAATTTCTTTTAATAGAGTCTTATAGTTTTCATTGTATAGGTCTTTCACATGTTTTGTTAGGTTTATTCTTAAGTATTTTATTCTTTTTATGGCAATTGCAAAAGAAATAGTTTTTTTCATTTATTTTTCTGACAACTCATTATTAGAGTATAATAATGCTATGAATTTTTGAACATTAATTTTGTATCCTGAAACTTTACTGTATTTGTTTATTACTTTTACTAACGTTTTTGTGAAGTCTTTAGGGGTTTCTATATAGAGAATTATGACATCTGCAAAGAATAACAGTTTGACTTCTTCATTTTCTATTTGGATAACATTTATTTCTTTCTCTTGTCTGACTGCACTTGTTAGGATCTCCAATATTATGTTGAATAAAAGTGATGATAGTGGACAGTTTTGTCTTATTCCTGATCTTAAAGGAAAGGTTTTAGTTTTTCACCATTAAGTATAATGTTAGCTAAGAGTTTGTCATATATGGCCTTTATTATGTTGAGGTACTTTCCTTCTATACCTATTTTATTAGGTGTTTTAATCATAAACAGATGCTGTATCTCGTCAGAGGTTTTTTCTGCATCTACTGATATCTTCATATGATTCTTATTCTTTATTTTGTTTATGTGGTGTATCACATTAATCGATTTGCGTATGTTAAACCATCCCTGTGCCCCTGGGATGAAGCCCACTTGATCACGGTGTATAATCTTTTTAATGTGTTGTATTTAGTTCACTGGTATCTTATTTAGGATTTTTGCATCTGTGTTCATGAGAGATATTGGTCTGTAGTTTTCTTTTTTTGTGTTATCTGTACCAAGTTTTGGTATCAGGGTAATGTTGGCCTCAAAAAATGAGTTAAGAAGTATTGCATCCTTTTCAACTTTTTGGAAGAGTTTGAGAAGAATAGATATTAAATTTTCTTTGAATGTTTGGTAGCATTCACAAGTGAAGCCATCTGGTACTGGACTTTTCTTTCTGATAGGTTTTTGATGATTGTTTCAATTTCCATACTGCTGATCAGTTTATTTATATTTTCCAGTTCGTCATGATTCAGTCTAGGAAGGTTGTATATTTATAGGAACTTGTCCATTTCTTTTAGGTTATTAAATTTGGTATATTATTTTTCATAGTATTCTTGCATGATCTTTTTTATTTCTGTAGTATTTATTGTAACTTCTATTTCATTCCTGATTTTGTTTGTGTCCTTTCTCTTTTTTCTTTAGTGAGTCTAGCCAGAACTTTGTCAATTTTATTAATCTTTTCAAAGAATCACCTCTTTGTAGCATTTATTTTTTTTATTATCTTTTTGTTCTCAATTTCATTTAATTCTGCTCTAATTTTAATTATTTCCTTTCTTCTGCTTATTTGGGGCTTCATTTGTTCTTTTTTAGTTTTTTAAGATGTAATGTTAGACTGTCTATTTGGGCTCATTCGTTTTTTGAGATAAGCATGTAATGATATGAACTTTCCTCTTATTACTGTTTTTGCCGTGTCCCAAAAGTTTTGATATGTTGTACTATCATCATCATTCGTTTCTATGTTGCAATGGCAATTATCTTCTTAATGTTTAAGCTTATATTATCCTGTTCTTAATAAAGATTGCACTATTCTGCTTCTGTCTGCCAGCTAGTCATCTTACTCATAATTATATATTTTTTTATCATCTTGTTTCAGGTGGGCTGACCCCTTTCAGTATTTCCTGTAATGCAGTGGAGAATTCTCTCTGTATATCTGTAAAGGTCTTTATTTCTCCTTCATATGTAAAGGAGAGCTTTGCTGGATATATTATTCTTGGCTGGTTACTGTCTTCTTTTCCTTTGGTTGCCTTGGGAATTCTTTTTTTGTCATTAATTTTTGACAATTTTAATATACTGTGTTTTTGGAGAAGGTATTTTAGGTTTAGGTAATTGGGTGTTCTGTTAGCTTCTTGGATTTGAAGCTCCAGCTCATTCTGTAGATTTGGGAAAATTCTCATTAAGTATTTGTCTGAATATGCTCTCTGTTCCTTTCTCCTTTTCCTTCTGGTATACTCATTACACTTGTATTGCCTTTCCTGATGGTGTCAGCTAGTTCTTGTATTTCTCTTTCATTATTTTTCATTCTTTGGTCTCTCTCTTCTTCTGTCTGAATTATCACTGTCTTCAATATCACTGATTCTTTCTTTAATCTGGTCAGCTCTTTTTCCTAAGCCTACTATTTCACTCTTCATCTCTTTTAGTGTGTTCTTCATTGCCAGAAGTTTTATTTTGTTCTTTTTTAGGGTCTCCTTGCTAAAAAAATAATTTTGCTGGTCTATTTTTTTAAGTTATTGGAATTGATGATTTAAATTATTTTGCATTTTCATTGAGTTTTTTCAGAAATGCAATCCTGAATTCTCTGTCATTTAAATCGCATATTTCTATGTCTTTCAGCTTAATTTTTGGAGACTTTTTTTCTTTCTGAGCTGCCTTATCACCTTGTTGTTCATGGTATTTAATGGGCAATTTCTCCATATGGGCATTAATGGGAGTGTATTCTGCTTTTTTCTCAGAAAGATTTATTGTATAGAGGTCTCTCTTTAGCCTGTTGATAAGGTGTTTTTCTTTTGACTTCCAGTAGGTGGCATCCAAGCCTCTTGGATCTCTGTTTTGAGGCTAATAATGCCTTTTTACTCTCTGATATATTGAGTATTTGAATCACGACCCACTATCCTTGGTCTCGGCCTGTATCACTGGTACCGACAGTGGTTTTTGTTTTGGTACTGGTTACTCAAATTCCCCTGGAGCTCCACAGTGCTAGGTCTGGGAGGCTATGAGGTGGAAGGAGGGTGTGCTCTGGATTTTTGAGTGGGGGTTGCTGATAGTCTTTGTGTCTCACTCAGCCTCCCGCTTTGTAACAGCCTCTACTAAGACACAGCTGTTGCCACTCTGCACTTAGTTCCTGCTCTGCTTCCTGCCCTGATCCCTGGGCTCTGCTGTGTGGAACTCACTGATCTCTCAGTCACTGTTCCAGGAACCAGCTGCGAATTCTACGACTGCCTGAGGCAGCTTTTTTGTTACTCCCAATCTACCCCCCAGATTCCTGTAGTTCCGACCTTTAGAAACTCTTTTGCACAGATCACTTACTCAGTGATCTGAGTAACTCAGTGATCTGTACACAGGTTGGGTGTTATTTGTTGAGTTTTACATGTTCAGCTTATTATTTCAAGGGGAGAGATCTGGGGAGATCCCTCACTCCACCATGCTTCTGAAGTTACTCTGTAAATTTGTTATTAAAGATTCAATTTTGTTTATAATTATAGTACCATTCAAGTTTTATGTTTTCTTGCTTCGGTTTTTGCAAGGTTGTGTTTTTCTAAGAATTTCTCCATTTCAAATAAAATTTCAAAACGTTTTACATACATTTTTTTAATAGTCTCATAATTCTTTTAATACATTAAAATCTGCAGTGAAGTCTTTTTTTCATTCTGAGTGTTGGTAATGCATGCCTTTTCTTTGTTGATCAGTTTTGCTACAATTCTATTAATTTGTTAAGTTATTTCAAGAATTAAACTTTGACTATTTTTTGTCTGTTTTCTATTTAAATATTTCGTCTCTTTATATTTCCTTTGCTTATTTCATGCTTAATTTGTTGCTGTGGTTTTCTAATTTGATATGTATGCTTCTATCTTTAATACTACGTTTTCTTCTAATATATAAATTTAAAGCTTTATATTTTTTCTCTAAATTCAGCTTTATACACATTATACAAGTTTTGATATTTCATATATTCAAAATCATTCAGCTTAAAGTATTTTCTAATTTTCATTGTGATTTCTTTGACAGTGAAATTTCCAAATATATGAGATTTTCCAATTATCTTTTTTTTATTTCAAATTATATAATTACTTTATTTTTGTTTTGTTTTTTAGGTCATCATTTTATTTTACATCATTGGTATTTTATTTTATTTTTATTTTTATTGTCGTACAAACACTTAACATGATGAACTCTAACCATGTAACACATTTTTAAGTGTACAATTTTTGACTATGGGTACAATGTTGTAAAGCAAATTTCTAGAGTTTATTCATCTTATTGACTGAAACTTTATTTCCATTAATTAGTAACTCCCCTTTCACTACCTTGCCTCTGGCAACTACCATTCCACGCTTTGAGTCTATGGATTTGATTATTTTAGATACCTCATATAAGGGTAATCATGCAGTATTTGTATTTCTGCAATTGGATTATTTTACTTAGCATAAGTCTTTAAGGTTCATCCATATTGTCACATATTACAGAATTTCCTTCTTTTTAAAGGCTGAACAGTATTCAATTGTATGTGTATACCATATTTTCTTATCCATTTGTCTGTCATTGAACATGTAGCTTATTTCCACATTTTTGCTATGATGAATAGTGCTGCAAGGATTATAGGAGTGTTAAAATCTCTTCAAGGTCCAGATTTTGATTCTTTTGGATAAATCTCAAAGGTGAATTGCTGGATCAATATGGTAGTTCTATATTTGAATTTTTGAAGGACCTATTCTGTTTTCCATAATGATTACACTATTTTGCATTCCCACCAACAGTATACAAAGGCTCCCATTTCTCCACATTTTTTCCAACACTTTTTTTAAAAATAGTAATAGTCATCCTGACATTCTGACAGATGTAAGGGGTGATATCTCATTGTGGTTTCGATTTGGATTTCCCTAATGATTAGTGACGTTAAGCATTTTTTTTCATATACCTGTTGGCCATTCATATATTTTCTTTAGCTATGTCCATTCAAGGCCTTAGCCCATTTTTAAAATCAGGTCATTAGGTTTTTGTTTGTGTATTTGTTTTGTTTTGTTTTACTACTGAACTGTAAACGTTTCTTATATATTTTGAGATGGATACTCTATCATATATAAATATTTTCTCCCATTCTTTAGATTGCCTTTTCACTCTATTGATTGTTTCCTTTGCTGTACAGAAGCTATTTAGTTTGAGGCATTCCTACTTGTTTGTTTTTCTATTTTCTGTTTGCAAGTACTTCTGGTGTCATATCCATAAAATCATTGCCGAGACTAATGTCATGAAGCTTTCCCCGTTTTCTTCTACGTGTTTTACAAATTTGAGTCTTACATTTAAGTCTCTAATCTATTTTAAGTTTATTTTTGTATGGGGTTAAGTCCAGTTTCATTCTTTTACAAGTGGATATCGATTTTTCCCAACACCATTTGTTCAAGAATATCCTTTCTCCATTATGTTTTGGCTTCTCTGTTGAAGATCAGTTTCCTATATATGTATGAATTTATTTCTATGCTTTCTATTCTGTTCCATTGGTCTATATGTCTGTATTTATGGCAGCACCATGCTGGTTTGATTACTGTAGCTTTGTAATATATTTTGACATCAGTAAGTGTGATGCCTCTAGCTTTGTCCTTCTTTCTCAATATTGATTGATTTGTGTTTTGTAGTTCCATATAAATTTTAGAATTGTTTTTCTATTTCTATAAAAAAATTGCCATTGGAATTTTGATATGGATTGCATTTAATCTGTTGCTCATGTTGGGTAGTATGGGCATTTTAACGATATTAAGTGTTTCAATCCATGAACACAAGATGCCTATTTGTTTGTTTTATTAATATTGATTCTAGTTTAATTTCACTGTGAGATTACACTTGGTATGAATTCAATTAGCTGAAATTTATCAAAACTTGCTTTATGCCCTAAATATGGCTTATTTTTGAAAATATTACATGTCCTTGAAAAGAAGAATATTATGCAGTTATTGGGTATGTTTTTTTATATATTTCAAAGAAAGCAAGTTTATTAAGGTGTTAAATCTTCTACATATCCCCCTTTTTATCATCTTCTTTTCTTATAAGTTACTGAGAGGTTTATTAAAATCTTTCATTATGATTTTGGTTCTGCCAATTTTTCCATTTGTTTCTTTCAATTTTTACTTGACATGTTTTGAAGCTGTTCTATTAGGTACGAAAAGTTTGAATTATTTTATCTTCTCAGTTACGTAGATTTACTATGAAGTACCTCTATCATTAGTTCCTTTTTTGTCTTATAAAGTCCACTTTATCTGATATTAATATAGTCATATGAGCTTTCTTTCAGCTAGTTTTTGTAGTTTAATTTTTCTTCATTTTTATATTCAAACTTCCTTTACAATTTTAATGCAGAAACTGTCCCTTAAACAAAGTTATTTATTACGATGTGATAATCTTTGCTTTTATTCACAAACTAAATCTACTTACATGTGTTTTATGTAACTGTACAAGCTGATTCTAAAATTTTATATGAAAATGCAGAAAGGACAGAGGTAGTCAAAACTGCTTTGAAGAAAAACGAACTGGAAGATTTGTTCTACCAGATATCGAGATTTCTTACAAAGCTACAGTGATTAAGATGTCACAAGGATACATAAAAAGATGTATGGAACAGAATAAAATTGTACATATAGACAAAGATACCACTACCAGACCATAAGAAATGGATAGGCAACACATGACCAAAAACTATAAAGGCTCAACTCAGTAAAAAAACGACAATCTGAAAGTAGAAAAAAATACTTGAATAGGTGCTTCAAAAAATATTACATACAAATAATAAATAAATAAAGACTGGTTTACTGCATTAGTACTCTAGAAATGGCTTTCCATGATGATATTCTACTACATATTCTGCAGAACATTTAAAATTTTAAAAGTCTGACAATACCAATGTTGAAAGGATTTGAAACAAGAGAAATAGTTATATGCTGCTAGTAGGAGTATAAATTGTGACAGCCACTATGGAAAACAGTTTGTTATTATCTATAAAGATTAAACACATGTAGATGCCACTTTTAGATATATCCTGAACAGAAATGTGTATACAAATGTACCAAGAAACACAAACAAAAAGTCCATCACTGCATTGTACATAATGGCCCCAAAACTGGAAAAAGTCCCTACAATCATCAAAAGTAGAATAAATCAATAAACTGATGATTTCCTAGAAATTCTTTTTATGATGGAATACTATAATAATGAAAATGAATGAACTATATAGCTAGTTTCAACAACATGGATGAATCTCACGAATATAATGTTAACCAAATAAGTTAGATTCAAAAGGATATTAATTTTATGATTTCATGAATATAAAGGTCAAAAACAGGTAAATTAAAACTTTTAGTTAGAAACCAGAAAATTGGTTACTTTCAGAAATGAGAAAGGGAGTACTGATCGGGAAAGGGGATATAGGGTTTACGGAGGTGCAGACATTATTCTACTTCTTGACCTGGCTGATGGTTATCTATGTACTCTATTTGTGGTATTTAATTGAGTCGTAACTTCATGTCTTATGAAGTTTTCTGTATGAATATATTTACAATTAAAAATAATTTAAAAAGAGAATATATTCTCTGACATAAGGGAATAAAAATAATAAGTCCGGTTCTTCAGTCCATGTTCTTTCCACTATATTATGGTGCCTCTAAGAACAAAGTGAAGTTACAAGTGTTGCAGCAAGAACAGTAAGTTATATTCTTAGATACAAGGCACGAATTCACCTACGAAGGGAACTACGACATGCAAAGCGACTCAGAAAAAAATGCAGAAAGGGTTCAGTTGTCAGGATCAAAGATATTGTGAAACTATGGAAGAATATGATGATCAAGACCAAGAAGATAAAGGAAGCAGACTGCAATAAAGACTTGACCCTCCATGCTGATGAACTATTATCAATTCCCTAGCGAGGAGGGATTGATGGTTAAAACTCAACTTTCATTTAAATAATTGTCTTAGAGATGTCTGCAATTAGTTGTATATGTTTAATTTGATTGCTTAAGTAAATCTGGTTACAATTTTATCTATTCTGTGACTCATGAGTTATTCTCAAAATAATCCTTTATTCATTTGAAGTCACTAAAATCCTTGAGATAGATTGAAAAAAAAAAGTAAATCAGGGCAGATTCTATCATTAATGAAGTTATTACACTGACAGACTACGGAGATCATTCAGACTGAGTCTGCCTGCATCCTACATATATGCGAATGATGGGTTACATCACACAGCAATAAAGAAATGCCTGTAGTCAAGAGGAGTGATATAAACCTAGTAGGTCCTTGAGCTCACATGAGATACTGAATTAATTCCTTGAATAAAAAAAATATGAGAGATAGGTGGACAAGATTCTGAGATTACTGCTGTGGTTATTGTTTTATTAGTTGAGTTTTATCTAAGACTACCACACCTTGGAGAAATGCAGGTTACGCACTGAATGAAAGAAGAAAGATTATAAGAAAATGCCTTTATTCATTCTCATATTCAAATAGTACATCATTAATTTCCATGACTCTTAACTATGAAAAGTTTGGATGTAATGACATATTTAAATGCCTATGGCAATAATTAGCTAAATAATTAAAAATGAATTTAAAGGCAAAAAGGAGGCATAGTGTTCTATTGGAAAGAAGATCATGAATACAATTAGTTGAGTAATTCAGACTACCAATGTTTTTGTTTAAGCATTGAGGTAAGATTGTAGATATACAACATAATGAGAAAACATTTCAAACCACATAATTAAGGTAGGGAAATATTATATACATTGAAAGGTGCATGTTAAATTGAAGTTTCAATAGCACTAAAGGGAAGTTTGCTCAGTGTTGTTTCTTAACTTAATGTCCATATTCTAGACATCAATTATTATTTAAAAAAGGCTTAATTCATCATATATGTCAAAAATCTTTTGTTTCCTTGTCCCTGTTTGTGTAAATAAGTTTAAATTTTATAATTATACTTGATGAATCCTTATATTTATTTTCTTTAATCTTTGATTTACTTACCCTCCTTTGCTTTTATATCTTCTTTAATGTACTAATTTACATGTTTTAAACTGGTTTTCCTTAATTTTTTTGTTTAGTAAAGAGATTTATAATATATTCTTTTCCAAATGTTGATTATTCTGCTAAGAAGACCTGTTTCACATCATGTAGCAGGGGTGTGCTGGTAAATGTTTAACAGCTGGCTGTCTAAGAAATAGCTGTAATTTGTAGTATTTGCTGATTTCTGTGGTGTAAATATTCCCACCATGGCTTATTTCAAGCTACCAATGTGATCTCACTGAACTCAGATTTCAGTAAAGACACATAATCTCACAAGCTATTAAAAGTCAGGCCCATTATATCACTGAAAGAGTATTATTTTGTTTATTGATAATCTGGGAAAACTGTTCCTAATGATTATTTCCTTAATAAACTTTTGTTTTTTTGTATGGGATTCTCTGTCTCCAAAAATTGTACACTATTTTGTTATTATAGTACCCGAAAGCATGGAACTCATTTGTTCAATATTTTCCACAGAAATTCTGATTCCTTATGATATCCCAAATTCCACTGATCTGGCCTCATTATTTACTTTTATTCCACTTAAAGTCGTCTCTCTTATGCCAAAAACAAAACAAACAAATACAATTAAGAGCCATCCATTATTTCAAGAAGTTTTAATATCTTTATATATGCATTTCCACTGTAAGAGATAAATCCTTTCCTTTGATTTTAGCTTGTCAAAATCTCATTTTTATTCGAGACCAACATTAAATGTTACCTCCTCTGTTAAAATATTCCTCCATCCAGATATAGCTAAAAACAAAGGTTTCTACATTCCCAAAGTACTTTGTTTATGTTTCTTTCATTTTTAATTGTATTAGAACATTTGGCCACAAAATAGATGCCTAATAAAAGATTACCGAACGATGTACAGATAAATAAATGTCATTACATGTGTGCTTCATCACTGAAAAGAAATGCTTTCTTTCTTTTACTGGTTACCAGAATGTTATAAGTTCCTAACCACATTCCTTTTAACATCTTCCAAAAAGCCTAAAGACACACAGTACAGAAGATTTGCATAATAAACGTTTAAATTATCCAGGTAACTTCTACTTCATTTAGCATTTGCTAAAACAGATTTTAAAAAATCCACTATCACTTTGGCTCCGCCTCTCATAAGCCTTGTTGAATATAAGAAATGCAACATCACAGGCCCTATCTACAAAGAAAAGTATCTTCAAATAATATTTTCCAAATATTTGTACTCTGTTTAGATTATCTATACATTCTTTTTCAGAGTATGAATAGGTTTCAAAATCTAAGAGAAGATCATGGAAAAACATTATTCTGGATTATCATGTGTTTTCCCTGTATTCAGTTCTCCCTTCCTCTACTAAGGAATTGCAAGCTGCAAAATAGGAGCTTGTAAGCTTTCTCAGATTCACACCAATTCCTCAATGGAATCAGCCATATGTAATCTAAAGGATGAAAAAGATGACAAAACTACGTCCCCATTCAAAATCTAATGAAAATAAATCCCTGATGAGCAACTTGAACAACAACATCTCAAGAGTTACCTCAGAGGTGGTTGTCAACACTTACTAGAGTTAATTCAAGAGAGTTTTTCAGCAACTTTAGAACAAAAAGTCATCTTGCAAAGATTATCAACATACGCAATCATGAAGTTTAGTCAAGTGAAAGCAGTTGAGCCTACTCAACAAGAGACTGCAGTTATTACAAAGAAAAGTAGAGTGATATGTATCACTCAGAGAGAGACAGAGACAGAGACAGACAGACAGACAGACAGACAGACAGATACAGACACAGACAGACAGAAAGACAAAGAAAGAGGAGGGAAAGAGAGGAGGGAAGGAAGGAAAGTACTAGAAGCCAAAAGTTAAAAAAGAATGGGAGAGATCAAGAGAAAACATGCTATAGACTCAAATATGTGCTGAACCTTTAGTAGTGGAGACTGTAGCATCATTTCGCAGCTTCCATTATCTATGGCAATTTGTTTTTTTTCTCTAACAAGCTTAAAATTGTCATTTATTCTGTTTTGACAGGTGGTCTTTTAATGGCTATGTTCTCAACTTTGTTACCCAAGGCTCTTACTATGTAAGTCCTCTCCTTTTACCTGCCTAAAGTTTTTCAATGTTTTCCTTTTAGATTCCATAGGAATGCCAACTGCTTAAGCTTTTCTCACCTCTTTTCAGAGGCAGCAACCCAGAGTGTTGCTAATTGGCTTTGCATAACAGTAGGCAAATGTGGCGTTAAAGCAACTGTGATATTGTTTGCCAGCCAGCACAAATGCAAATTACGAAAATCAATTTCTTTGAGAACTTTACCGATATTTCTATAATTCTAAAAAATATCTCTAATGCCATTCCAAGCAACCTCATGATTCTTCTCCTTTGGATAGTTACTTTAAGTTTTTGTATACTCCACGCTGCTATTTCTAAGTGCTTCATTGAAGAAGTTCAAAAATATTCATCACACACTGATTGGACTGATATATCTAAGTTCTGAACTTTGCCAAGAAAAAGAAAAAAAAATGGTCTTTTGGTATGCCTTCAAAATCAGTTGCCTCTAGGAATTTCCTGTACCATGCTCAAATTAGTTTTAATCCAATAGTATATTAGTTTGAGTGACCTTGTGCATATTTCTTAAAGGAATAGTTAAGATATGTTTTGCTAACTAGATCACTTTCATGATAAAAAAATATTTTAAAAGAAGAAATGCCTATTTTGGGTATGGCACTCAGTTTAAGTTTTTAAAAATCAAGTTTTTTGGTACCCATCTATGTATCTACACTGAGATGCAGAGCCAAGAGTTCCTGCTGATTTTACAATTCCTTTGGGTTATGTAATACATATTATTCTGCTGATAATAAGCCATATGAAGCAGCATTTTGCAGTATTGACATGGCCTAGCCAAGAACAACAAGGAAAAGAAATAGCATTAAAAAAACTGGCAAAATGTTTATGAATTCTAATCCTCTGCACATGAATAAATACATCTGACAAAGTGCAGAGTCCCTCAAAAAGGCCCTTCTTGACCTTCCTAATTTGAGTTCAATTGCATGTTCAGTGTTGAGAAGCCAGAGGAGGTTCTGCCAATGTTTTAGGCTCAACCTTTACTACATTGTGTTATTTGTAAAAGTGAAATCCCAGATAATAAGTTATAATTGCCCTATTAATCACTTGAAAAGGGAGTTTGAAGGAAAATTAGGATTTGAAATTGCACAATTGATATCTGAAAGACGTCTTTTCTTATTTTCTTACCTAGAGTTTACCACATAAAACTACTGTGAAAACTATGTGATGTACTTTTTAAGGGTGAAGTACATGCAATATGACTTATATATTACTTTTCTTAAGGAATGAAATTTAAAACTTCAATGTAGTCATGCTGTTAGTCATAACGACCTTTGAACTGAAGGAAAAAATATAGAAAACCAGGCCTTGGATTATAAATTATATTGTCAATGAAAGTGAGAACTCTTTGTTCCTTAAGTTGTTTCAAATATTACATTTTCATTTCCTTTTTTCAAATAAATTATAATGTATAACACACATGTATTTTTCTTCTATTTTTCATTTTAAGAAATCCTAATTTCTCTTAGCTTTGTTACTCTGAATACTGATAGATCTAACATACCAAAATTTACCTTTCGAAGTATAATATATCAAATGTTACCCTTAAAGTATCTTGTATACTTTAATCTATATTCTTGTTTATATTCTGAAGAAATATCAATGAAAAAAAAAATACAGAAGGACATAATTTCTTCAAATCTCTCTTTCTTTAAATCACAATGAACAAATTTTAGATTGTGCTTATGTAACTGAACATAGCCAATAAAAGGGGATAGATGGTATTTAGGGTATTATAATAAGTAAATCCAATGTACTATAAGACATCCAGATAATTAAAGCTCATTTAATAGTCAATGTAGCCAAAAATAATTATTTCAGTTATTGGAATTTTTAGCATCTATACACCCACATGGGCATGTTAAGATTGGCCAATGATTCTTTTATCTCTTCCTCTATATCAAGCCTGGTCTTCCTAAAATGTAGTGAAAAGGCATAGGTATCAAACCTTAAATTAGATGATATCCTTCTAAGGTCCCTAATTCGTCTATGAAAACAGTCTCTTTGACCTGTAGAATTTACTCATATAATAAAATGACCACAGACATCCCAGTCAAAAGGGCATGCAGGGAAGATACTACAAAAAGAAAAAAAGAAAAAGAAAAAAGAAAAAGAAAATATAGGCAATATTCCTGATGAACATAGATGCAAAAATCCTCAAAAAAATATGAGCAAACCAAATTCAGCAATACATTAAAAAGATCACACACATTATCAATCAGATTTATTCTTGGGATGCAAGGTTGGTTCAATATCCACAAATCAATTAACGTGATACACTACAGAAACAAAATGAAAAATAAAAATCATATGATTGTATCAATAGATGCAGAAAAAGCATTTGACAAAATCCAGCATCCATATGTGATAAAAACTCTCAGCAAAGTGTGAAAAGAGGGAACATACCTCAACACAATAAAGACCATATATGACAAACCCACAGCTAATATCTTCTAAGGTTGAAAGCTAAAAGTGTTTTCTTTAATATCAAATATAAGACAAGGATGTCCGATTTCACCAGTTTTATTCTACATAGTTTTGAAGTCCTAGCCACAACTACCAGACAAGAAAAAGAAATAAAAGGCATCCAAATTGAAAAGGAAGAAGTAATACTATCTTTATTTGCAGATAACATGATACCATATGTAGAGAACCCTAAAGATTCCACAAAAAGAAAACTATTAGAACTGATAAATGAATTCAGTAAAGTAGTAAGATACAAAATTAATACTCAGAAATTAGTTGCATTGTTATATACCAATAATGAACTTCAGAAAGAGAATTTTTAAAAATCCCGTTTATAATTGCATGAAAAAAAAAATACCTAGGCATAAATTTAGCCAAGGAGGTAAAAGACTTGTAATCAGAAAATTGTAAGACATTGAAGAAAGAAACTGAAAAAGGTACAAATAAATAGAAGCATATACCATACCTTGGATAGCAAGAATTAACATTGTTAAAATGTCCATACTAGTCAAAGCAATCTATAGATGCTATAAAATCCCTATCAAAATATCAATAGCATTTTTTACATAACATGAATAAATAATCCTAAAATTTATATTGAACAAAAGACCCCAAATAACCACAGTCATCTTGAGAAAGAAGAACAAAGATAGAGGTAACATGCTACTCAATATCAAATTATACTACAAGAGTATAGTTATCAAAACAGCATGGTACTGTCATAAAAACAGATCCATAGGTCAATGGAACAGAATCGAGAACCCAGAAATAAATCCACACCTATACAGTCAATTAATCTATGACAAAGAAGGCACAGATGTACAATGGGTTAAAGACAGTCTCTTCAATAAATGGTATTGGGAAAACTGAACATAAACATGCAAAAAAATGAAACTAGATCACTTTCTTATATCATATACAAGAATAAGCTCAAAATAGATTAAAGACTTAAATGTAAGACCTGAAATCATAAAACTTCTAGAAGAAAATATAGGCAATAAACTCTTTGACATCACTCTTAGTGATATTTTTTTCCCCATGTCTCCTCAGCACAAGAAAGAAAAAAAAATAAACAAATGAGACTACATGAAACTAAAAAGTTTTTGCAGGGCAAAAGAAACCATCAACAAAATGAAAGACAACCTATTCAATTGGAGAAGGTATTCAGCAGTGATACCTCCAACACAGGGTTAATATCCAAAATGTATAAGGAACTCCTACATCTTAACATGACCAAAACAAACAATCTGATTAAAAACTGGGCAAAGGACCTAAACAGACATTTTAGATCCTTTGGGTTACTGAGTTGTCTGAAGTTATACAACACAGTAAATACTTGAGTAGTGCTTAATTTTTCTCTCTCATATTTTCTTCAAATAAAAAAGTACATATTTTCTTCAATAAATATGGCACAGTAATCATGTTGAAGCACTATATGTCTTAAAATAATGATGTCAATAAAACTTATGTTTAGTGTGCAGAAGGAAAGATACATTTTTTCTCTTCATAAATACTACAGGCACAAGCATGAGTTACTGTCCAAAACATTATGAATAATAAATTTTAAAAATGATTTTGTGTATGTTTATTTCATATACATAGTTGTATTTAAAATTTATGAAAAAGGGAAACTATGTAGTCATAATAGTTCTATACGTTCACTATAAAAATAAATGAATTGATAATATTAATGAATACATATAAACTTTGAAATATTTGTGGAATTGCAAATAATTGGTCCAAAAGTTTGCCATGATCTGGGAGTGAACCTCATAGCAATTTGATGTGAGGTCTACAGAGTAGTCAGAAAAATATGTATGTGATATAAAAGAAGAAAGAATGACCTTTGGCAATGTAGTTTCAAGTTTAAATCTTGGCTCTAATGCATTCTGGCTGCCCAATTTTGAATGGATTTTTTAAGCCTCTTTAAAATTCATTATCACCATCTGTAAGATGGAAATAATATCTATCTCTTAGTCTAGAGAATTCATAAATTGAAAACGAAAAAAAGAGTTTACCAATATTTTTATGACTTTGGACCAAGATGGTGACATACATAGGAGGCTCCTGAATTTCTCTCCTTCCGAGGATGCACTGAATATACACCTACACATCGAGCAATTCCCCCTAAAGAGAAATCCAAAAACTAGCTGAGTGACTCCTACACACTGAGCAAATAAGAAAATACCCACGTCAAAATGGGGAGGAAAGACTGAGACACACTTTCACCATAAACTCCACCCCTGGCACAATTGGGAGGGAACCCCTACCATCCAGCTTTTCCCTGAGGAGTGAAGGGTTTGGACCACACATCTAGAATCCTATTTCTTAAGTTTCCCACTCGAGGAATGGGCTCCCCAAACACCTCGCTCTGAAAGCCAAAAGGGCTTGAATTCATGAGTCCCACAGGACTACAGCAAACAAAGAAGCAGTTCTTAACAGGTGCGCAAGCACTTGCTATAGCTATCCCCGCCCCAGGGCTCAGTGCAGAGGGAGCAAGCAAAAACACCCATCTCTCAGTTTTTCTCTGGAAGGGGTTTGACTGTACACTTTACAAGCTGCAGCCTGAGGAGTCTGGCTTCTAACTTAGTATGCACCAAGGTGCTGACTGATTTTCCCCAGAGCCTAAAAGAGCTGGTGGTCACTTCTCCCACCTTTTCCCTCCGATTTACTCCAAAAATAAAAACAAGTCACCAGTATCTCCCTGGAAGGAGCTTGTTCACATATCTTGTATACATATCTAACTTTTATGGTTGTTACCCATAGGATGGGCCCACCAATCACCTAGCTCTGATACCCAACATTCATGCATTCAGGAGTCCCATAAGAACATAACAAACAAAGAATTTTTAAACAGGCATAGGAGCACTCCATGGGCTATACACTTAAGCTCAGTACAGAAGAAACAGGTAAAAATGCCCATTTCATAGTTTCTTCACAGAAGAGATAGGAATGCCTACTTTTCCAGCTGCTGCCTGAGGGTCCAGCTTCTAGTCAGCCTACATCTAGTTGCTGACTGTAATCCTCACCTTAGGGACACTGACAGCTCTCGACACACGCTCAACTGCTAGGAGACACTAACAACAAAGACTGCAGCTTGGATAGTCACAAAGGTTTGAGAAACAAACAGAAGCTCAGGCCAGGCTGACTGATAATGTTCATCTCCCACATGAAACCAATCTCTCAAGACTGGGAGAGGTGGCTGTTTTATCTAATGTGCAGAAACCAACAAAGAAAATCAAAGTAAAAAACCAAGGGAATATATTTCAAGCAAAATCCTCAGTAACAGATCTTAATGAAATGGAAAAAAAGTGATTTACCCCACAGAGTATTCAAACTATTAGTCATTAAGATGATCACTGAGGTCAGGAGAGCAATACGCGGATAAAGAATTTTACCAAAGAAATAGAAAATATTATAAGGTATCAAACAGAAATCATAGAGCTGAAGAATACAATAATTGAAATGAAAAATTCAATAAAAGAGTTCAACAGTAAACGAAATCAAATGGGAAAAAGAATCAGTGTACTCTAAGACCGGGCAGTGAAACTCATCCAGTCAGAGTAGAAAAAATGAACAAAACAAAACAAAACAGGAAAAACAGTGAAGCTAGCTTAAAGCAGTGGTTCCCAACCTTATTGGTAATAGGGACAAGTGCTCCTATGAGATTCTAATGCCTCATGATCTGAGGTGGAGCTGAGGAGGTGATGCTAGTGATGGAGAGCGCCTGCAAATACAGATGAAACTTTGCTTGCTTGCCTGCCACTCACCTCCTGCTATGCAGCCAGGTTCCTAACAGGCCACGGACCAGTACCAGTCCATTGCCTGGGGGATGGGGACCCCTGGTTTGAAGGACTTCTAGGGAACCACAAGCTGACCAAAATACACATTACAGGGGTCCCGGAAGGAGAAGAGAGAGAGAAAGGGCCATAGAACTTATTTGAAGAAGTAATGGCTAAAAACTATCCTCATCTGGAGGAAAAAAACAGACATCTAAGTCTAGGAAACCCAAAAAGTAGCAAATAAGATAGATTTAAGGAGAGCCACACCAAAATATATCATAATTAAATTGTCCAAAGTTAAAGACAAAGAGAGAATCTTAAAAGTGGCAAAAGAAAAACAACTTATCATATATAATAGAATCTGATTATGATTATGAGTGAATTTTTCAGCAGAAACTTTGCAGATCATAAGAAAATGGAATGATATATTCAAAGTGTAGCAAGAAAAACTGCCGACCAATAATACTCTACCCAGTAAATTTGTACTTAAGGATAGAGTTTTGTAGATAAACAAAAGCTGAAGAAATGGCCTTATAAGAAATGTTAAAGGGAGTTCTTTAAGCTGAAATGAAAGGATGCTAACTAGTAACATGAAAACTTATGAAAATATAAAACTCATTGGTAAAGGTAAATATATAAATTCAGAATACTCTAATATTGTAATAGTAGTAGGTAAATAACATTAGTATAAAAGTTAAAAGAAAAAATATTAAAAATAACTACAATAATTTGTTAATGGGTAAACGATATAAAAATAATTTGTTACATCGAAAACATAAATTGAAGAGGGAAACTGTAAAAATGTAGAATTTTTACATGCATTAGAAGTTAATATGTTTTCAACTTAAGATACACTATTATATCTATAACATGTTTTATGCAAGCCTCATGTGAACACAAAACAAAAACCTATAGTAGATAAGCAAAAATTAAGAGAAGGAAATCAAACACAACGCTATGGGAAAATCAATTCACCAAAGAAGATAACAAGACAGGGAGTAAGGAACTACAATACGGGCAGAAAACAGCAAGATGGCAATAGTAAGTCCATATATCTCAATAACTATTTTAAATGTAAATGAACTAAATTTTCCAATCAAAAGACATACAGTGGCTGATTGGATAAAACATAAGATTTAATCATATGCTGCCTACAAGAGAATCACTTCGGTTTTAAGGAAACACAGATTGAAAGTGAAGGGATGGAAAAGATATTCTATGCCAATGGAAACCAGAAGAAAGCAGAGGTAGGTATACCTATATCAGAAAAAACAGACTTTAACGCACAAACTATAATAAGAGAAAAAGAAGATCATTATTTAATGATAAAGTGGTTATTTCATCAAGAGGATGTAACAACTGTAAATAATCATGTGCTCAACACAGGAGTACCTAAATTTATAAAGCAAATATTAACAGATTTAAAAGGAATAAATGAAATTACAGAAGTAGTAGAGGACTTTAATACTCTACTTTCAACAACTGATAGATCATGCAGACATAAAATAAGGAAACATTAGATTTAAACTACACATTAGACCATATGGGTCTAACAGACATATATAGAGCATTCCATCTAATAACAACAGAATATACATTCTTCTCAACCACATATGGAACATTCTCCACAACAAAGGATGTATTAGGCCACAAAGCCAGTCTTAGCAAACTTAGAAAGAATGAAATCATCCCAAGTATTTTTTCTTACCACAATGGCCTGAAACTAGTTATCAATTAAAAGAAAAAAACTAAACAATTTATAAACATATGGTCATTTAACAACACACTCCTTAACAAACCAATGGGTCAAAGAAGAAATCAAAACAGAAATCCAAAAATATCTTGAGATAAATGAAAATGGAAACACAACATACTAAAACTTATGAAATGAAACAAAAACAGTTTTAAAAGACAGTTTATAGTAATAAATATTTACATTAATAAACAAAAAACAAAACTCATAGTTACAGAGAATAAATTGATGGTCGGCAGATGGGAGGGAGCTTGGGGGATGAGTGAAAAAGTAAAAGAGATTAAGAATTACAAATTGCTAGTTATAAAAATAGTCACAGGGATGTAAAGTACAACACAGAGAATATAGTCAATAATATTATAATAACTTTTTAATGGTGTCACATGGGTACTAAATTCATTGGGGTGATCACTTTGTAAGCTATATAGTCTCATCACTATGTTGTACACCTGAAACTAATATAATATTGTACATCAACTTTAATGAAAATAAATTAATTTTAAAAGAGAGCTCTCATATAAACAACTTTACACTTTAAGCAATTAGAGGAAAAAAACCATTAATGAAGCCTAAGGTAGTAGAAGGAAGGAAATAAAAATCAGTTAGAAATAAATGAAATAAAAATAAAAAGACAATAAAAAATAAAAAATAACTGAGGTGGTTTTTTGAAAATATAAACAAAATTGACAAACCTTTAACTAAACCAAGAAAAAAAGAAGCTTCAATTAATAAAATCAGAATTGAAAGAAGACATGACAACATAACAGAAACACAAAAGATCATAAGAAACTACTATGAAAAATATATGTTAACACGTTTGATAACCTAGAAGTGTGTAAATTCCTAGAAATATAAAACCTACTTGGACTGAATCATGAAGAAATAGAATATCTGAACAGACTAATTACTAGTAAGGAAATTAAATTAGTAACCAAAGACCTACCAACAAAGAAAAGTCCAGAATCATATGGCTTCACTGGTGAATACTACCAAACAAACAAACAAACAAAACTAATATCAATCCTTTTCAAATTCAACCAAAAAAATGAAGAGGAAGAAACAGGTCCAAACTCATTTTAGGAGGCCAGCATTCCCCTGATACCAAAGCCAGTAAAGGACACTACAAGAAAAGAAATTACAGGCTGATTTCTTTATTGAACATATACGTAAAATTTCTCAGCAAAATTTCAGCAAACTAATTTCATCAGCTAATTTTAAAAACTAATTTTTAAAGAATCATACAGCATAATCAAGTGGGATTTATTCTAGGGATTCAAAGATGGTTCAACACACAAAATCAATCAATGTGATATAGCACATTAAGAAATGGAGACTAAATATATGGTCATCTCAACAGATGCGGACAAAGCACTTGACAAAAGTCAACATTCTTTCATTATAAAAACTCTCAACAAATTTGGTATAGGAGAAATATACCTCAACATTATAAATGCCATATGTGACAACCCACAGATAACATCATATTCAATGTTGAAAAGCTGAAAGCTTTTAAGATGAGGAACAAGACAAGGATGCCCACTCTTGCCACTTTTATTCAATGCAGTACTGTAAGTACTATCTAGAGCAATTATGTAAGAAAAAGAAATAAAATTCATCCAAATCTGAAAGGAAGAAGTAAAACTGCCACTATTTTCAGGTGACATGATATATACAGAAAACCCTAAATACTCCATAAAAAATGTTAGAACTAACAAGCAAATGCAGTAAAGATGCAGGATTTAGTATCAACATCAAAAAATCAGTTGTGGTTCTATACACTAACAGTGAACTATCTGAAAAAGAAATAAAGAAAACAATCCCATTTACAATGGCATCAAAAATAATAAAATGTTCAGAACTAAATTTGTCCAAAGAAGTGAACAATCTGTTCACCAAAAAAATTAAGACATTGATGAATAAAATTGAAGAAGATACAAATAAATGGGAAAATGTCCCATGTTTAATATTAACTCTTTTGAGAGTTAATATTACCCAAAGAGATCTATAGAGTCAATACGATCTCTGTCAAAAGGAATTTTTCACAAAAATAGAAAAAAAACTTCTAAAACTCATATGAAACTACAAAAGACTCCAAATAGCCAAAGCAATCTTGAGAAAAAAGAATAATGGTCAAGTCATCACACTTATTTCAAACTATACTACAAGTAATCAATACAATGTGACATAGGCATCAAAAACAAACATGCAGATTAATGGAACAGAAGAGAGAACCAAGAAATAAACCCATGCATATATGGTCAATTAATCTTCAACAAAGGAAACAGGAATATACAACGGGGAAAGAATAGTACATTCAATAAATGGTGTTGGTAAAACTAGTTAGCCATATGCAAAAGAATGAAACCGTACCCTTATCTTATGGCATACACAACAATAAATTCAAAATTGATTAAAGACATAAATGCAAGACTTGAAATCATAAGGTTCTTACAAGAAAGCATGGGGGTAAGCTCCTTGAAATAGGTCTTGGCAATGGTTTTTGGGGTTTGAAATTAAAAGCAAAACCAACAAAAGCAAACATAGTGGTATTACATCAAACTAAAAAGCTCCTGTACAGCAAAGATAATCATCAGCAAAATGAAAAGGCAAACTGAATAGGAGAAAATATTTGCAAACCATGTATACAGTAATGGGGTTAATATCTAAAATAAACAGGGAATCCATACAACTCAACAGCCAATAAGCAAAGAAACAAATAAACGAACCGGTTAAAAAAATAGGCAAAGGACCTGAATCCAAAATCTGAATAGATGTTTTCTGAAAGAAGACATACAAATGGCCAATAGTTTATGAAAAGATGCTCAACATAAGTAATCATCAGGGAAATGCAAATCAAAACCACAATCAGATACCAAATCACCTATTTTTAGGATGTGTATTATCAAAAAGAAAAGAAATAAACGCTGGTGAGAATGTGGAGGAAAGAGAACTCTTGTGTACTATTGATGGGAAGGTAAACTGGTACAGTCATTACGGAAAAGAGCAGTAGATTCTTAAAAAAGTTAAAAATACAACTATGATCCAGAAATCTCACTTCTGGGTATATATCCAAAGGAAACAAGATCATGATCTTCAAGAATGATGTGTACTCCCATGTTTTCTGCAGCATTATTCACAATATCCAAGGTATGGAAACAACTTAAGTATCCATTGACAAATAAATGGACAGAAAAATGTGATATATTTATAAATTTTATATATATATATATATATAAAATTTATAAATATATATATATATATGTATGTATATCATTCAGCCTTAAAAAAAGAAGAAAATCCTGTCACTTGCAACAACATGGATAAATTTGGAGGGCATTAAGCTAAGTGAAATAAGACAGACAAGAAATATAGAATACTGCATGATGTTACTTCTGTAACCTCCACCCACTCCCCGACCCCCACAAAAAAAAAAAAAGGTAGTTGAACTCATAGAAGAATAGAATGGTGATCACCAGGGGTGGGATGGTGATGGTGGGTAGAGATAGAGGTTGGTGAAAGGTTTTAAACTTTTAGTTATAAGATAAAAAGATTTGAAGACCTAATGGTTAACATGGTGACTACAGTTGATAACATTGTATTGTACAAATGAAATTTGCTAAGAGAACTTAAGTGTTCTCACCCCCACTCCCCCCAAAAAAGTAACTATGTAAAGTGATGAAAGTGTTAAATTAATTTAATGGTAGAAATCATTTCATACTGTATATGTATACTAAGTCATCACATTGTATACTCTAAATATATTATAATTTTATTTGTTGATTATACCTCAATAAAGCTAAAAAATACTTTTAAAAAGCCCTTTGCCCCTCTGAACTAACATACTCCTATAGACAATCTCGAGAGAAATTTTCTTTGAGTTATTTCTTTTTCAATGTTCCATTGTTCATTAGTTGGGTCAGTATAGAAAGCATTTCTTTTCCCAAGGGTTATCTTATTTGAGTTCTGCCAATAACTTGACTGAAGGGAATGCTATGTGGATTCTATCACTGGACAACATTATAGCATATAAAATGAGAACATATAAACTTCTCTTACATAAGGCTTACCTTCTTAAAGTTCTAACAGCAACATTGTGTTTTTGAGCACATGGGATTTTTTTTTAAAAGACTTAAAAATATGCATGCATACATTCCTGGTCTTTTACCCCTGATCTTTTGTACTTTTAGTTTTTTACCTCATTTCCTAGAAGGGCATTTACACAGGCTTCTGATGCATCGCAGATGGCTGTGAGATCATGTCCTCCTTCTAGAGCCAACACCACATGTCCATCAGCCAATGTCATCAACTGCTTCGTCAAATGGCCAAAGCCTACCATAATACAAACAGAATATTTCAAAGAATTAAATCAAAACAGAATGACTAGAATCCAACATTAATTGGGGATTTATTCTCTGTATGTCCTGTCTCAGTACTTTCCATGTGCTAACTCATTTAATATAATAACTTGATAAATTAGGTCATATTATTATCTTTATTTACAAATGAGAGAACTAAAACTCAAGATCTCACAGCTAAGAAGTATCACAACCCAAATTTCCACTGGTCAGTCTGGCTTTCACCATAGCACACTGCTACCTTTCACAAAACATTCTGTGTGAAACTGGATGAAAAGATTGAATAGTATATGTTCACTGTTAATAAGGTAAATAATCCCATTTGCTTGACATGTGTTTCCTGTCTCCATCATCTACGATTACTGCATTATAAGAAGTTTTCTGTGTATCAACTTGATTACTTTACTATCACATTAGATTTTTATAGACATTCTTTTGTTATGCAATAGTTGGAAAATGCAAAAAAATGTTATAAAATATAATGATATGACAAACATCTGTTCACTAACCTTCCAATTTAAGGAAAATATCATTAGCAATACTTTTGATGCCCCTCTGTGCCTCTCTCTCATAATGTCCCTCCTCGTCTCTATGGGAAATCAAGATCCCGAGTTTCTGTTTATAGTTCCCTTGCTTCCCTTTGTTTGATTTGCTTGTTTTCGAACTTTATAAAAATGGTTTTATACTTTTGCACTTGCTCTTTTCACACATTTTGTTAGCTCATCTTTGTTGATGCATATATTCGCTGTTTAGTAGGCCATTCTATGAGTGTAGAAGAATAATTATCCATTCTCCTGTGATGGATATTTGCATTTCCTGTTATTACAAAACTCCAGTGTTTTATTATACAAACAATGCCTCCGTGAACATTATTATACAAGTCTTCAGTGTACATGTGTAAGGGTTGAGTCAAATTTTTGTGCCTTAAAATCTGCTAAAAAATACGAGAATATTTCCAAAGAGCTATCACCAATCCTCACTATGTGAAGCAGACTATATAAGAATTCCAGTTTAGTCACATCCTTGACAATATTTGATATGATTTTCGAAGTGGGTGGGTGAATAATAGGCATGTTAATGTGTTCTTATTTAGTATAAGGAAGTATCTATTTCTACTCTGAATTAGAGATTTTATTGTAAATAGATGCTTAATTTAATTAAATTATTTCTTTATACCAAATAAGATTGTTTTTCTCCTATAATTTTGTAGTGTTGTTAGTTGCATTAATTACTATTTCTAATATTAAACCCTTGTTGAATTTATGGACTAAAATAAACTTGCTTGTGATGGCATTACCTTTCATATACACAGATGGAATTGTTTTGCTAATGTTTTGTTTAGGTTTTTTTCACCTATGTTCATGAATGTGGTTAATTTATAATTTTCCATTCTTCTATTGATCATATTGACTTTTGATGTGGTTGAGATCCTCTTTTTCCATTATTTGACCCTAGAATGCTATGTAGAAATCTTCTGTAAAACCATTTGAGTCTTGTATTCCTTTTGAGGAAGATTTTTAACTATTGGTAGAATTTCTTTATAGATTAGAAAACTACTCATGCTTTCTATATCTTCCTAAATTATATTTTTCTAAACAATTTCTTTTAAGTGTTCAAATTTATTAAAATAAAGTTTTTATTATCTCCATTATCTTATTTTGGAACTCTAACTAGATGTTCATTGTCTTTGCCATTATATCCTTAATTGATTTTAAAATTAAATGATTATTCTCTGAAATTTCTTAAAGTATATTAAAAATAATCTTAATCTTATATTTTCTTTCATATTTTCTATGTTTCCTTTTGTCCTGCATGATGTGCACTTTCGATTCAAATCTGTCATCCAGACTTTCTCTCTCCAGATGTGCCTAATTTACTGTTTAACACTTCTATTGATATTTTCATTTCAGTGGTTATATTATTCAATCTTAGATGTTTTGTTTGGTTATATTTTATATCTTCCTAGTCATTTTTATAATTTCTTACTTTTTGCTAACGTTTTTATTTCTTCCTTTTATTTTAAGAAATAAAAACGTTAGCAAAAAGTAAGAAATTATATTTTAAGAAATAAAAGGAAGAAATAAAAACGTTAGCAAAAAGTAAGAAATTAGGCATAATGATTTTTATTTTCTGTATCTGCTATCTGAAGTCTTTATGGTTTAGTTTTACTATTTGTTGTTTCTTCTGATTCATCCTCATGATATCTTAGTTCTCATGTGTTTCTTGAATATTTTGGAGCTCATACTCATTGGAAGTTTATACGTGAGTAGTCTTTTGAAGACTGAGTTGTATGTGATATTTATCTTTGAAACCTGGTGTGAGTGTGATTTTGTTTGCTTCTGCTGGATGGGTGAAACACTATCAACTATGATCAATTTTAAATTCTTAGATTGCAGGGCTCTTTTTTCATTGTACAGAGATTATAAATGTGGAACACAAAACTTGATTATAAGTTCTTATAGAAAAGTTCCGTTCTTTCCTTTTCTTTTAATTTCCTTTGAAATTCTCTCTATTGACAGCCATAGCTAAGACAGACCTGTTATATTCATCAGTATTTTCTTTTCTTCTATTCATCCTTTTTCTTAGATTCGGGCCTTTTATCTTTCCTTTCTTTATTCTGGTCTCCAATCAAAATCTTTCCCTTTATAGGCCCAAGTTTTTTGACTCCCTTTCCGGTATGCAGTAGTTTTTTAATGTTCAGGCTCTGGACAACTGGAGACTTTGGGATAGCCCAGGGAAACCAATACCTCTAGTATTTGCTCATCTTCCTTCATCATTTTGGAAGTCATTCATAAACTTAAAAAAGTAGTTTTGATAGTTTCATGTAGGAGTATTTCAGGATGTGCAGTCTTTCATATCGCCAAATGTAAATGTCTCTCAAAATTTTAAAAAAATTCATATTTCATCTAACCTGCCCAATTTCAAGAACAATTGTAAAAAAATAAAAAAGAATAAATGAAAAGAAGTAAAACCATGTGTTCAGTATGACATTTTATTTTTAATATACTTTAAGAAATATCAGAGAATAAATATTTAATTTAAAAATCGATTCTACTTTTAAAAAATTAATATTTATTTTTTTAGAGCAGTTTTCATTTTACAGAAAAAAATAAGCAGAAAATAGAGTTCCTACAGACCATGCTACCCTGTTATTAAACCTGTTATTAACATCTTGCATTAGTGTGGTACATTTGTTAAAACGGATGAGCCAAAATTGATATATTATTGTTAACAAAAGTGTATGGTTAGGATTCACTCTTTGTGTTGTATGGTTCTATGGGTTTTAACAAATGCATAATATCATGTATCCACCAGTATAAAATCATATAGAATGATTTCACTGCCCTAAAACTCCACTGTGCTCCAACTAGTCATTCCTCCTCTCCAACCCCCAACCCCTGCAAACCAATGATCTTTTTCCCCCTATAGTTTTGTCACACATTTTTCCATGTCCACATAATTCAAATTTTTAGCTTCTTGTATTACCTAAAATACAAAAAAAACCATTATCTTACTTCCCTTTTTTTATATAATACTTATATTTAGAATGTTTCTATATCCATGAAAACTTGAAAGAATAACCTCCCGTGTGGTATTACATGTTCCTCAAGCCTGCCTTCACTGTTTTCAAATATGACCTCTGTTCTCCTCTTAAGTCTTGTGGTCTTTCATTTGAAAAGAAAGGAAATTCTCAGAAAACAGTTTGTAGAAGTAAATGAAAGTTTATAAAACTGTCAAACAATGAGACCCCCAAGTCAAAGTTGCTTCCATTTTGGAACGATTAAATAATATCATCTTAATCCTTGAAATGCATTGAGATATCTATCCAATAAACCAGAACTGTCCAGAATTTCTGTTCCAGAATTTCTGGCACTTGAGGCTAGTCATGGACATGATACGTTTATTTCCCCATACCTTGAAACACGTCAGTGTGTTGATTCTATGCACTGACTTACTATTCTGATGAAAGTCAAAATTGTCACTTTATAATTATCCTATGATTCTAAATACTTGGCAAAAATTATTCTAAAAAGGATTTAAAAATTAGGTGAAAACTGTTTTCTAGCACTATAATATTTCTCATTTCCCATGGATCTCATTTTGATACCAATAAGAATCTTTTCCACAGGCCACTTAGGAATAAGGCTGACTACACTAAACTCCACCTTCTTATCTAACTACTATAAAAATAACGGTAAGCTTTCAGAAAATGTGTAATGCAAAGTTCTGATCCTTCAAGCTTAGAAATGTTCTTGGCTTAAGTCAATGTTAATAGCACATAGTAATTAGTTCCAATCTAGAAGACAAAAAAAGTGAGAAATGCTCATAATACTCATAGGCAAATATTTCTGCTAATGATATTGCTAAATATTCTAGACAACTTTTCCTATAACTTAAACCAGGCTACAATGATAACTTAAAAATATATAATAATAAATCAAGCCAGTACACCATATCCTTCATGCTGAAGGGTCCTAGCGATTGAGAATTCAATTATCTAAAGTCACTACTAAGCAGATCAAATCACATGGATTAAAAAAAGGGGGAGAAAGAAAGTCCCAAATCTGATTTAAATTCATTCCTTCCTCTGGGAATAAAAAGAAGTCCCATAAAATAGCGCATTTAGATGGGACAGTAAAAGTGGAAGGAAAGAATGGAATGAAGTTAATCTTTGATCTGTATCCAAATTCCTCTTTCTTTTACCTACAGGGTTTATTTCCATTCACATGTTACCCATGTGATCTCTGGAGACACAGCATGAGGCAGCTGAACTCTGATTTATGCATGCACAAAACATTCAAGTGAAGTAAAGAAATGAAATTTCTACAAGGCTTGTGCCCTCTCTCCCAATCAAAGTATGGAATTCAAGAACAACATTTTAGTTCTAGTAACTTGAGTTCTACTATGTCCATTACTGCTGTACATACATATATGAGGGAAAAGCGACATATGTCTACCAATTTCAAGGTATTATTTTTCAGGGCATGTGAGATAAAAGTTTCAGTGGGGTGTGTATGTGCATATGTGTGTGCGTGTGTGTATTTGATTAGAACTCATATAACACTTTAAATAGGCATAAGTGCAAGTTTCATTTAATAGTTTCTACTTCTAGAATCACAAAAGGGACCAAAGCTCATCTTACTTGTTGCAACAAACTTAACCTTGCATAGTTGAAAAACTATAACGCAGACCATAGCTAGCAATGTTTTCCTCAAGAGAGCTGAAGTATCCTCAGTGCGAGGGCTGATGGAAAAGAAGTGATCAAGTGAGAAAACATGTCTGGAAACATGCTGCATCATGGGCTCAAGCAATCACCAGAAATGGGGATGGAGCTGGCTTCTTAGGTCAATATATACTTTTACTTTCTGAATTTCCTTCGACAGAGGGGTACAGAGCTTCGGGAGGAGCCTGAATGCCTGGGGTAGGCTCAGGTTAGTGACTGGAATTGGTACAGAGTCACAGAAAATCAGCCCCAGCAGCTGTCCCTACTGCCTGCACTGACTATGACAGAATTCTCTAAGAAATACTTTTTTCAAATTGAGAGTTGGCACCTTAGACTCTCTTAAGGAAGATTTCTGGAATGAGACATTAACGACGTACCACCACGACAATTACTACTGCTGCTACTACACTAAAGAATCCTATCTGTAGCCTGGTTGTTTTAAAAAGTATCAACTTAATCTAATTTGATCAACATTAAATTAAAAGCATCGGAGAAAGCTATATTCTAACAAATCATTTCTTTTGACCACCAAACACAGCTGAACTGGTAACTATCAAGACTGAGAAACCACTAAGAAAGAGAATTGGAAGGGCATTTTCAGTTAGATATCCTCTGTTCAGTTGTACTGATTTTCTAGAAGCAAATCTCACACCAGTAAAAATCTTTCTTACAAGTAACTTAGGAATGAGGCTGACTCATTTCTAAACTCCACCTTCTTACCTGATTCCTGTAAAAAGAATGGGGAGCGTTCAGAAAATGTGTCATGTGAAGTTCTGCTCCCTAAAGCTTAGAAATATTCTTGGCTTAAATGCTGTTGCCTCTGAAAAGAATATTAAATAAGTTGTAAATATGGTAGTAGTTTAAATTAACAGTTTCAATTTGATTTCCTGATGTTCTATGAGGGCTTATTTCTGCCTAAGAAGTCATATCGTGTTTGGCATTTGCACAAGTTAGAAAAATTGTTTAAAATAAAAAGTCGCTCTAAGAAGGTTCAAAGAGCAAACTTTAGATATGTATTGAATAACTAAGACAGAGGACACAAAAGGATTCATACTTTGAAATGGCATGTCTCGAACGTTTCTCTTTCCCAAATAGTCCCAGAGAACAGTGGCAGTGAAAGGAAACAGCCCTAACTAGTTTTAATTTCCATTTACAAACAACTATTTTAAAAACCAGAATTAGCATATGTTCATTGCAGAAAATTTAGAAAAGAAAAAAATTAAATAATAAATAAGATAGCATAATATATGATAAATATAGGTTGTTATATATTATATAAATATACTATTTTAATAAGCAAATAAAATAGTAATAAATAATCACATATCTATAAAGTAATAAATTCGTAGTCCTACAAACCAGAGATAGCCAATTCGACTTTTGTGGTATTTTATGCTTGTTATCTTTATGTATTCTTAAAATAAAATAGAATCATATTATAATTTTTTTAACTCACATTTACAAATATCAGTATAGTGTAAAAGACTTTTCATGTCCTCTACAATATCTTTTTAAATGTATTTAATATACTAACCAATTTTCTAGTTTTAGATGTTTAAGTTTTTATTAGGTGTTTAGTTTTCTATATAATATTGCAAATAATATCCTTTTGGTTGAAATAGCCACCACCCACTAGCATTTATCTGATTCTAGGGTTATTATGTATTATTTTAGGATAGAAAGAGGCCTGCTCTTTATATTGCTAACTTTTTTTTTTTATCAGAGTATGAGACAGAATATAAATAAATAGTAAAGCACATAAAGGTAAATATGGTAATGAAGTATAGTCTAAACTTTATAAACTTCATTCTTTTAAAACCTATGTGTGTTCAGCAATGCCTGTTGTGGATAACAAACATTCTTACAGAAGTTTAAATGAGGAATACTCCCTCCAAATCTGTTTATATTATGAAATTGCAAATAGTGTACTGGTATCTCTATGGAGGCCAAAACAGAGAATTGTGCTGTAGGTTAAAGAGGGACTTTTTTCCAACCTATAAGTTAATTACCATTGCTATTTTGCCATCCTATAATAGATCAGACTCTAGAATCAGCAGCCAACTTCCAAAGAGAGATACCTGGGTCATGATTCATTTAGTTAATAAAAATAGTGACACAAAGTGATTGATTAGAGAAGTCATTTTATTTCTATTTATAAATCTCCTAATTTAGCTTATGTCAGTCTCCCATTCATTACTAGTATTTTTCCATTAATGTTTTCTGTGTCTGTCTGGAAAGCTTCATGTAAAAAAAGCACGAATTACAGAGGCAAATCTCTATCCCCACGATGCCTTTCAGCAGAGGAAGTGGAGTGAAAGTCAGCAGAAGCAACAGTTTCTTTTGAAATAATGACACCTAATGTTATTGATTTATACATTTTTGTATCTCTTTCTGATATGGCTAAGAAGCCTCAATAACAACTTATGTATTTTTTAAGAGGTTAGTTTCATTTGGGCCTGAAATGTTTGTGAAAACTTCATTGCAGATTCAATATAGTAGGGATCAAAGGAATCACGCACGTTTGTCATATTTTCATTCAAAAGTTTATTTTGCACATCCACTGGCATATTTTCTATAGTTATGTCCAGAAAGGATCACTGCAGAATGCATATACTATGAAGTATAAGTACAAAAACTGTAGCCATTTTTCTCTCTAAACCACTTTGTCATTGTTACCACGTTGTTCTTTAAGAAAATGCAGTCAAACTCAAGTTGAGAGAGAAGTTTGGGTAGCATGTGGCCATCTCATGTATTGTGAGGCTCTCTAGCAGGACTTCAAAGCAGAATCTGATTGTTGCAGATGGGAAGAATGCTTTCCACAGAAATACCTTTTTAAGACTCATGGTGCTGTAATTCATATGGTAGGCACTTGTGATTCATTCCTGATGATGTTGGGATCATTTAACTCACAAAACTATTGTCGCTACCATAAAATCCTTTCATCTGCAGCCAAAAAGGTTTATTTCATGCAAATGAAAATTTTTCATTAAAGTATCACCTTAATAATGGGCAAAGATATATATTTTCTGGTCATGTTTAAAATGTAAATTTATGAACATATTCTGAAGATTCATTTCATGTTATGATCTTTATTTATTTGATGTCCCAGGACTCTTTCCAAGTTCATTGAAGCCGGAAATCAATTTTAGAAGAAATATGGAGATTATTATCATTAAATCTTTCAGTTGGCTTATTCCAAGCAGCCCTATAAATGCTGCATATGTTTCAAAGAAGGCACTTTCAACCATAGTAAAAATCTTTTTACTGTTGTAGTCAGTGATACTCCAGGAGGTAAGTTTATATTCTCAGCACCTTTTAAAAACAAGTGAATAGTTGGTTTGTATCCTAAAAAAAGTCTGAGACAACAGAATACTGCAATACCATTATTTCCGAAAAGTGAAATTGAAAACATTTATCCTCAGGAATTTCCAAGGGTAAATGGCAAGAAAGTTTGCCTGTTATTTTGACCATCCATCCATTCTTGTACCCATTCGTCCGTCCGCCTGTCCATCTGTCCATCCACAATCCAGCTACAAATCAACAATTATTTAGTAAATAGCTACTATGTGTCATAGTTTTATATATACATCTGATACTTCAAGTATGTGAATCTCAGCTTTCTCACTGTAAATATAACTAAGAATTATTATTCTGCCTCACAGCTTAAAAATGAATATCTAATCATAAAAATCTACCTCAAAAAAAAGGAAAAAAGCATAAGCACAGTACTTTGAAAAGACTCTGCCATATCACAGTTTATATATTTCTTTAATAAAAAATTTTAATCAAAGAATTTTAGATCTAGAAATGAATTTCAATATATATATTCTAATCTTTTCATTTTAAGGATGAGGAAACTACTACCCACATTGGTGAATTATCAACACGAACAGTTAACAGAATTGGGATGAGAACTCAAAGCTCTCAGTGAGTGGATTCCCCGCCAATCAGCCTACTCATAGATATTAATATTGCCCATATTTTTCAGACACGATTTTCAGTTAAAAAGGAAATTTAGAAAGAGTTCCTAGACACCAAATGGCTTTTTATAAATTGTTGCTTTGGTGTGTTAAGTGTAAACACACCAGAGACATGTGAATTAAATTTCTCTTAAAATATACAAATATAAAACCTTAGACAATGCTTTTGGACATTATAGGAGCATTCTTTCCCATCCCTCAACAAAATCATTTTTGCCAAACCCCAACTGCAATTTGATTTGTCAATTACTAGTTTTTACTGCTGTTTTCAATAATGCATCAAACACATGGGATCTATTCTCCTATCGATGCTCAGTGATAACTGGCCAAGCGGGATGGAACAAGAACAGGACATACTCATGCTAAGCAATGATGATCCTATTACAGTAGTTAGCACTATTCGAATTCAACTAATATTTAGTGGGCATATACTCTAATAATAGCTAGGGAAATACAAAGATGAATAAGATATAGTTCCTGTTTCCAATGAACTAAAATATAAGGGACACACACACAGATGAATATGATTTAACATAGAGAAAGATAATTGTTATAAAATAAACACATTTTTATAAAACGTATAGAGCTTAGTAGAGGGATGTTTGCATGATTCCATTTCAATTGGAGAATATGGTAGGTAGAATTCTCATAATGAACTCCAATGATTCTTGCCTTGTATAATTCCCTCCCCTTTGACTGTGAGTGGAACCTATGAATATTATACACTCCTGCAATATAGCAAAAGGATTTTTCAGTTGCCCTTGAGTAAATCAAGAGAGATTTGGGGCAGTGTTTGAGAGGAGATAATATAATTAGACGAACCCTTTAAAAGCAATGAGTTTTCTTCAGGTGATCATTTAAAAAGAAATTAGAGAGTTGAAGCACAAGAAAGACTTGATACACCACTGATGGTCTGAAAATGGAGGGGACCCATTTGAGAAGGAATATTGGTGGCTTCTAGCCAGCAATGAAAAGGGAGTATCGGTCCTAAAACTGGAAGGTACAGAATTTTGGCCAGCAACATGAATGAGCTCAGAAGAAGATTCTTCCTCAGAACCTCAAGAATATGTTGATACCAGCCTTATAAGACATGAAGCAGAGAATCCAACTGAGTTTGCCGAGATTTGTGACCTACAGAACTGTGAGGTAATAAATGCGCAATGTTTTAAGTTACAAGTTGTCAGAGATCTCTAAATATACTTCAAGCCTATCGTAATTCTACTTTATGAGGTAAATCAAAGGAAAGTTGGAATAACAATAGTAACTGCAATAATTAGCAACTATAAAATATTTGTGCTGTGCCAGGTCTTGGGCTTCGTATAGATGTTTCATTTCATCCTCATGCCAACTTCTTGAGGGAGCTACAGGGAATGTGCAACTATCTATAGAGGAGCCAACAAAGAGAAGTTGAGTAACTTTCTCAAGGTCACACAACTAGAAGTTAGTAATGTCAAGATCAGCTCAGGCTGCTGACTTCAGAGTCTTAAGTCCTAATTACTGAACATACCGCCTGTTTAAAATAAATGAGAAGAGCTTCACATAATTTTTTAAAAGTCCGCACATATAAAGTATGTTTACTTTTCATTTAGAATGAGATGATGTAACCAGTGCATGTCACCATGTGCCCAAAGAATTCAACTGTTCTCACTGTTCTCCAACCGTTTTCCCCACTAAGTGCCAAGTGCCAAATGCCAACATGCTGAGGAATAAGACAATGCCGCAACAAACTGTCTGCTGGATCTGCGGGAGGTGGGTTGTTGGAAGAAAACAAAGTTGTGATGAGTTTTCAGATGGGATGAGATATTTCAAATAGAGTCAGTGCTGCTAGCTTCTCTATTACTGTGAACCAAAGCCAAAATCTGCGTGTCACTTTGTTTAAAAGAACATGAGAACTTCACTCCCGAATGAACTTGAGTTTACGCAGATTAGGTGACCTTTGTCAAGCAGAGCAATTTCTAGAACTGTGAACTCTTCTAAAGAACCAAGAGTTCTGTTAAAGATATATGATCACATACACACGAAAGATATATGATCTCTGGCCATATCAAGTTGGACCCTGCAAGGCTACCGAACTACTTGTTATTGGCTTCTCATACTTTTCAGAATTAAATTCAAAGCCTTCAAAACATGCTCTGTCTTTTCGGCTCCATATTCTACCATGCTCTCACACTCACTTTTCCCTTGACTTAGACTTAACTACTTACACAGTTTGATGAACACTGCAATCAAATAGTACCCACAATTCTGACCTCCTGTTGATAGAATATCTTGTCCACATCCAACTAACTCCTATTCATCTTCCAAACTCAGCATAAACAACAACCTGAACCCCCTGTGCAATGCAGAATTATTTCTATGCACTTCCACTTCTATTTCTCTCTCTCTAGTCCTGGGTTTGCAAGTTCACCCTACTAGGCTATAAACTGCTAGCAAAGAGGGACCACATGTTGCCTGACTTTGTATATCTACTGCCTAGCACAGTGCTGGGCATTTTCAGTATGTTAATGAAATGACTGACATATACATAGTAGAGAAACTAGATGCTCACTTTATGGACCTGGCTGAATGTGTGATAACAGCTAAAGTTAATATGAAACCTACCGAATGGTAGGCTCTGTATTAAACACTTCATAAGTTATTTAATGTGTACAAACACAAAACTATTATTATTATTTTAGAAATGAAAAAAACAAACACAGAGAGGTCAAGTACATCGTCCAAGGTAAAACAGTAGAGGTAGGATTCTTGAATCCAGGCTCTTAAACCACAATACTCAACTCTTTTGACTCAGGGCCCAAGTGATACTGGGGAGCAATTTTTGAAGAAAAGAAAAGCAAGGCCCTAAAAAATGTTATACTCTTACGATATACCTACTATAGAATATCTACTTTCCTTTAAGAATGTTTTTGGTTAGTTTATTAAATTTATTGGGGGTGACATTGGTTAATAAAATTATGTAGGTTTCAAGTGTACAAGTCTGTAATACATCACCTGAATATTTCATCATGTGTTTATCACCCAAAGTCAAATCTCCTTCCATTACCATATATTTGACTTTCTTTTTTCCTTTTCTACCTCCCCACCAACCCCCTTTCTCTCTGGTAATCACCATACTGTTTTCTGTGTCTATGAGTTTTTGTTTGCCTTGTTCGTTTGTTGCTTTCAATTTTATATCCCACATATGAGTGAAAACATATGGTTCTTGACTATTTCTTTCTGACTTATTTCACTCAGCATGATATTCTCAAGATCCATCCATGTTGTTGTAAATGGCAGTATTTCATCTTTTCTTATGGCTGAGTAATATTCTATTGTATATATGTACCATATCTTCCTTATCCAATCATCTATCAAAGGACACTTTTGTTGTTTTCATGCCTTGGCCATTGCGAATAAGGCTGCAATGTACACATGGGTAAATATATCTTTACAAATAAATGCTTTCAAATTTTTGGGGTAGATACTCTGAAGAGAAGTTACTGGGGTATATGGTAATTCTATTTTTAATTTTTCAGGGAACTCCCACACTGTTTTCCATAGTGGCTGTACCAATTTACATTCTCTGCAGCAGTGTATGAAGGATCCCTTTTCTCTATAATCTCTCCAATACTTGTTATATCTTGTCCTATTGATAATAGCCATTCTAACAGGTGTGAGGTGGTATCTCATTTTGGTTTTGATTTGCACTTCCCTAAAAACTAGTGAAGTTGAACATCTTCTCATATGTCATGTCTGTTGGCCATTTGTTTGTCTTCTGTGGGGAAGTGTTTGATATTTTGGATTTTAGCTCCTAATCAGAAGTGTTGTTTGCAAATATCTACTCCCATATGGTTGGTTGCTTCTTTGTTTTGTTGATGGTTTTCTTTGCTGTGCGGAAGCTTTTTAGTTTGATATAGTCCCATTCAGTTATTTTTGCTTTTACTTCCCTTGCCTTTCAGGCCAAATTCATAATAATTCTCTCTTAGATCAAGGTCTATAATTTCAGTACCCAGGTTTTTTTCAATGTATTTTATTGCTTCAGTTCTTATAGTAAGGTTTTTGATCCATTTTGAGTTATTTTTTGTGTATGATGACAAATAGTCTAGATTCATTTTTTTTTTTTATGTGGGTTTCCAATTTTGCCAGCACGATTTATTGAAGAGGCTTTCTTTTTTTTTTTACTGAATGTTTTTTAAAAAGATTCTGTAGTCAGTATAAGCAGAAAATCTTTTCCAAAGACTGGCGAGAAGTATATGGGGAAGAAATTCAGGTCCAAAGAAATATAAAGACCAAGGAGAAAAGTCAAGTCCTTCTTGTCAGAGACTATTTCATATACAGATCTATAAAATTTATAAGAAATTTCATTAATTTAATTTTAAATAGCGTGAAACTAGAATATTATGTCTTCAAGAAGGCTCAAAATAATTGTGATTGATCGATTCAGGAGATATTTATTGAGAAGCTACTACGTACCAGGAACTATGCTGGCCAATGAGGAGATAGTTTTAAGTACACCAAACCTGGTCCCTACCCTTATAACACTTATAAACTTGTTAGTGAGAGCTAATATCACCAGGTACCATCTCATATGTTTGAAATGCACTAATTTAATCATCACACAACTGCCAAAGTGAGAGGTTGAGTTATAAGGAAATTGACTTGCCCAAGCCACAGAGTCAATGGCAAAACCGTAATAAAAAATTGGTTGGTTGACTCCAGGACTTGTCCTTGAATCCACCTGACTGTGCATAAATCCAAATAATGTGGAAGCCCTAGTTTAATGTGTTAGTGCTACAGCCACAGCACCAATTGTGTCTGAATAATAATCATCAAATGTTAATAGCTGTGACCCATTCTTCTTACTCAAGCTTAACTTACATTTATAAAAACTGATTTTCAGAAAAAAAAAGAAATATCTACTTGATTTTTCTGATACTGTCACTTGGAAAGAAATTTATCCCCATCCAACCCCCGCCCCAAACCCTCCTAATCCCTTTTCTAACTGACCCTTGAAAATAAGTTTGCACTTCAACTTCAGTGCCGTCAATTCACGACAACACTGCCCAAATTAAGCTCAGATACTGAAAGTCATGGCACACAAAATGGAGTGGCCATTTTCAAAAAGTTTTACCAGTAGTTAGTCCTACTTTTCCTTGTGGTTACTTCACGACTAATTGCTTTTTAAAAATCTGATATTTTCAACTAACTACCAGACACATAATATCCAAAGTTATTTGGTCTTTTCTTTAAAAACAAGCAACAACTCCCCACCCCACCTCCAGCTACCGAGTCTCTGTGTGTACATTTTCACAAACAGATGCACGTAAATGTGACAGAAAATGATTTATCTTCAAAATGCTGGAAAGAATCAGCTAAATTTTAAAGGTTTGTTGAATGACAGAAAAACAAATTAGTCTTTTCTAAGGAAAAAGAGGACGCGTGTCTCATTTTGAGAACATTCCTTGGAATTTCATTTCCCGCATGACCTAGGTTTTTAATTTCAAGACAAAATACCTGATTTTCAAAGATAAGTATCTACCCTCTGGGAAAAACTGATGATTTCTTATTTTTCCTGCCATAAAAGGAGGTTTGGGAACCCTTTAAATTATAGGTTGCAAGCAACCATTTAATTTATATTAAATTAGACAGCAACTGTATGTTAAATAAATATGAAATGGTCTGAATATATTTGTTAAAGATTAAGAATTCTGTAATACTTGGCTTCTATTACACATTTGTTATTGCTGATTTTTAAAATAAATCACCATTTAATTAAAATACTTAAAGAACATTTACAAAGGAAAATACAGCATTTAGCAAAACCCATGAGAATCTAATAAGCCCAACAGGGTAGCTATTACAGAAACTCCCTCACATATCCATCAGACACTCGAATATAACTATCATTCTTTGGGGGAAAAATTAAATATTCCATAGTACATTTCATTGTGTTTTTTATCCTGCATTTCTTCCTGCTTTCCCAAGTTGGAGATGTATGACATGAAAAAGAAGCCTTCCCTTGATCGTGCTAGAGGTCTTGCATCTAAAGATACAGAATCTTTGTGAATGAGGCCCAATATCCAACTTACATCATATAAAATGCTATTAAACCTTCAACATGGCAAACAGTATTCCAGGGAGGGTGGTGGCATTTTAGGTCAAACACTTTAAGGCATTTAAGGGATCCGAAAGATGACAAGACTGTGGAATTGAATGGTGAGAGAGTACAGTCATAAACAGAGGCCAGATCCAGGATGGGTAGATCAAAGACAAAGAGGAGTTGCCAAGACTTTTGAGTCTAGCTGGAGATGTATCAGAATAAATGAAGGAGCATAATCTGCTGATAATTCTAGAATCAGAACTGGGAGGTCATGGACATCTTTCAACAAGAGTCTGTAATGAGATTAGGCAATCAATTTTCAAAATAAAGATGATCACAGATGCATTTGCCTAGGAGTCCAGCTGAAATACACTGGGATCTGCAGCTGTTGAGTCTATTGCTCCTCCCTTAGAATGTCAGTTCAGATTTACAAAAATTAGTCAAAATTTCAGAATCTGGATATAAATGGACAGAAAAATGTGGGAATTCTATTAAGGTATGACTGTCAGCATTTTTCTTATCTCAATCACAAGTGTCATAGCTTCAGAAAAAAAAAAAGCAACTAAGTACCCCAAATTACCTAATTAATGATAGATTACAAAAGACATTCAAAGTGACTATTAAAGGAATATGGTTTTTATCTTAACCATTATGTCTCAAAAGAGTTGTGTAACTCATCATAACCACTTTCAACCTCAAATTCATTGGAGAGAAATTCGTTCTCTTAAGAGATGCCTAGATGTTGTCTGCCAGCTGCTTAAATCATCCAAGACATTTGTTGATTCTTATGACCTAAAGAATGTTAGTTTTTAGAAAAAGATTATCTCGTACGTCTTATGAAGCATCAATGACATAACCAGTGTGGTACCACTGATTCTGAATTTGGATAACATTGGATAATGTTAAGTCAACAATTACAACGGATATTGACAACTAAATTCTAGTTCAAGTTGTATGACCTGCTGGATAAAGCCAATTCCCATCTCTAGGTTTTTATTTCTCTATGGGTCAAATAAAGGGATTGGACACAGTATTTTTTAAAATTAAGATTAACCTCTGCCTAATAAGAATCGTATGGGTGTTTATTAAATGCAGATTCCTGAGCCTCATTAACAGCCAAGCCGGAATCCAAATCTTGGGAGTGAGACCCAGATTCTGCATTTAAGGCAAGTTTCTCAACTGAGGTTTGAGAGACATCTGAGTACAAAATCTTGAAGGCTCCTTTCAGCTCTGCTATTTAGGTTGATCCTTTGATCTTTTAAAACTTTGTAGTAGTCAAAAATTTAAGCCTGCCAAAAAAGCAAGCAAAATGAACTCATTTTTATTTTGTTTATCAATAAGACAAATAGTGATTAAAATCAAAATAATAGAGTGCATTCTTACTCCAGGTTTGGGCTTCCATGAAATTGCATAGGAGGAAGCATTTCAACCTGCCCTCTCATTTTTTCCCTGTTCTGGGTTATATCCCAACCTCTCTTCCAAGTGCTCTCCTCTTCTTCTCTCTGGTCCCCATGAAATATACTACTTTCAAGAAGGGCTCTCATACAATAAATTTGTATTAATGGGTTATCTTTATCACAATACTTTAGATACGGAGGCTTTATCTAAATATGTAATTGTTAATATTTTTAAAACAAAAAAAAATGCCTGACCCACTGCAATAAAAATGATGTAATTTTGTTAATTCTGGAATGATAAAAGCTTTTTCCTTCCATTAGGAAGATTTCTCCAGTGGAACTATGTTTCAGTTCAGACACAATCGGTCTTAAAGGGAACTATTGATTCACATTTAAGACAAAACCTTGTTACTCTTATGATGAATTATAAAGAGTAAAATGCCACCATGAAGAAAACTTTCCATTAATGATAAATAAACAGTTTAAGTTATAATGATAATAGGGCAGCTCTTTGGAAACAATAATTTGCTAAATGATACATATGTGTCTTACCAATTTCATGTTTCTGAAGATAACAAAGTATTCCTTAACCACACTGAATTTTATGACTAGGCCTTTAACGCAATCTTAAATAACTTATTAATTAAAGTGTTCATTGAGGAAAGGTTTCTATGTTGTACTTGCCTTTTTATTACCTACCATCTAAAGTGCAAGTCTTGATGTGAATACAGGATCTGAGACGTGTAATATATTAAACGAAAAAGATGTGGCTTATATTTAACCAACCATAAAACTAGATTTGAGAGGTTGTGATTGTCCATGGAAAACTCCTTGGTACCCTTGGATTAAAACAAAGTTTATTAATAGGAGAACTGTGGTGAATCTCAACTGTGATCATTGAATGTACAAGGGAAAATAGGTTTTTAGAGTTCATCACCATTCCATTTGGCTGACTCAGCCAAATCTTGGATCTATTAAAGTTTTTTTTTCTGGCTGAAACAACTAAGGTTGAAGCATTTGTAAGGCTATATGATCAAACTGGCTGTGTGTGAATACATTAGTCAAGAATGTACTGGATCTTGAGATTACCATGCTAAGCAAAATAAGTCAGATAGAATAAGTTGAGAAACAAAAGGTTTCACTCATATGTAGGATATAAAACTGAAAGCAACAAATCAACAAGACAAACAAACAAAAACTCATAGACACAGACAACAGTTTAGTGGTTACCAGAGGGAAGGGAGTGGCGATTGATGAGTAAAGGGGGTCAAATACATGGTGATGGAAGATGTGACTTTGGGTGGAGAACACGCAATGCAATATACTGATGATGTATTATTAGATTGTACACTTGAAACCTATGTAATTTTATTAACCAATGTCAACCCAATAAATTTAACAATAAAAAAGGAATATACTACCCTTTTAGTAGAGGAGATAAAGACAATCAAAAGAAAAGGTAATAAAGCATGGTTATTTTGGCAGCTTAACTTAGGGGCAATTTTTAATGATCACTCCCCAAAAAACCCTGGGATTAATATGTCTATTGTTAGCATAAATAAGTGAAGAAAATTATAAATAATTTATATAATTATCTAATTTAAATACATTAACCTGTAGACTATCTCTTGAATAATACTCTGACTTTCTGTACTATTAACATGTTTTCTCCCCTTCTTTAAGAAACACTCTCCACTGGCCTTATGACATCAGACTCTCAGGTTTTCCTCCCTCCTCTCCTCTTCCATGTTTAGTTGCTGGCTCCTCTACATCCTTCACCTGAGAAATACGAGGACTCCCAAGGTTCTGCCCTGAGTACTCTACTCTCCCTCTGCAAACACTGTCCATCAGTGAGTATTTTCACTGTCACAGTTACAACCATTATCACTAAGTCAGAAACTGAATTCTTTATCTCTCCTTACTCTCTTTCTCTAGATCTAATTCATAATCACAAATTGCCAGTAGGGCATTTCTTTGCACATCCACACTTAACTCTAATCGAACATGTCTAAATATTATCCATTATCGATCTTCCACAGGTTTTCCTCCTAAAATCCCCTTAACATCTGCCAATGAAAATGCTTAAACTACTTGGCTTGGTAATCAAGGCCCTAACATGCCATATAGTCATACTGATATTCCTAATTGGCTTTCCTTCTGGGTAGTGTATTGGAAGAGAGCACAGATTTGGGAGGCTGAATTCCATTTGTCTCTCTGTCACCAGTGTAATCTCAGGCATGTTCTTTAATTTCTCTAAGTTTCCATTTCTTCTTCTGTGAATTGAGGTCATGGTGAATACACGGAAGAATGCATATATCTACATAAATACAACGTGAGGATGCTGACAAATGGATGCTGAAGAAAAAGTGTGATGCATTTGCTTGTGTCCTTCTTTGCATCTGCTTTCCCTCCTCCTTTCATCTATGTCTAATTCAGCATTCAAGAGCCAGCTCTGCTACCCACGTCACTATATTTAGAGACATTTCCCTTATCACTACACATTTTAGCTGCAGAATTCACTTAATCAGACACTGGTTCTTCTCACATATATGTCTTTTTTTACTTTCAATTTAATTGTGATATTCTAAAAGAGTGGTTCAACATCTCAATTTTTAATATGTCAGCCGGTAAACCAAAACGGCAGTATTTACTGAATAAATAAAATGCCAGCACCCCTCACACTCACATCCAAAGGGATATTTAGACTGAACAGTGCCCATGCTTGAATCTGAGTTTTGCAAACTGACTGCAAACATTGTGACACTTGAGTCAGGGAGATCAGTGCTTTGGCATTGTCTTTGCTCTTCCTCCAGGGATACAGAAAGATTTCATATTTGTGGGTTTTGAAAGCATTTCATTTTATCTTTCCTGACTTTTCTCTCCATCACATGGGCTCACAGAACTTGTAGGATAACGTGAAAACTGAAGTGTATCGTCCCCTTCATTTGGGCACTACATACTCTAAGAACGTAACTTAACAGGAACGAAATGTGCAGTCTACCCAGCAATGCTCAGGAAAGCCTCTCAGGGTCTGGAAATAAACATTCTGGGATATTCTGTAGGCCAGATGTGCAGACTATGAGATGACATGTGGGAGAGAAGAGAAAGAACCCAAGCCCATGAAATCTAGCATATTCCCAGGGTGGCTTACTTTGTTTGAAAAGACGTGCGGGTGGGGATGGGGGTGGGGGGAGCCCGTTACTCCTGGCTGCTGTTTGCCCACACTTTCTGGGTGCTTGTTAATTTCAGTTAAAAGAGGAAGGCAAAGGTAGGTTTGAGAATAATAGCTCCGATAGGCAGGTAGAAAGCAGTGTCTAAACCCCAAGTGTTTATGCCCTTGTTTCTCTCTGAAGTCCAACAGTTTCTACATCCACTTCATTAGCCACATGATATAATGCGCCAAAAGTTTATACCACGTTGCTGTGTTATTTTGAGCAAACCATGTTGCCACTCTGAGTTGCGGTGTCATTTCCTCATTTATAAAACTGAGAAATTGCTGTAGATAATTTATTTGCATCTATGATTCTACCTCAGTGAGGGATTCATCCTAACCCCCACATACAGCTCACCAGGTCAAACCCTATTCTCTTCGGCATTCTAAGAAATGACTGCCAATTTTCTGGCTAGTGACTGACGTTTCACATCCACACTAGTGTACTTTCAAACACAAACCATCCCAAGCCTTTCTTTGTTCTTTAGAAATGTCTGTTTCCATCATCCCAAGAAAATGCAAGAATAGTCAAATGCAGGTGTTTGGGCATGGCCTAACGACTACAGTTCTTTGTCTTTTTGGGGGGCAGGGGGCGTGGGGGCGGGAATCTGTTTTAATATACAGAAAAAGTTACACAGGCTGATCCTAAAGTCTTGACATCCCCTCTGGTTATCTGAATTCCTTCTGAAGTCCACGGGGTACCAAATTGCATAGGCCCAGGCCCATAATTGGTAAATGAGGAAATAGCCAAGAGAACAGAATTTTAAAGTTAACAACAACAATAACAACAACAAAAAACCCTTTATACAGAAAAAGTGATTTTGTTGTTGGTGGTGGTAGAAAAACTGGGAGTTTAAACAGCACATTTATTTCGTTTTAATTTCTGGGCTGTCAGACATCAGCTCTGAAGCCCTGATTCGGAACACATGCGAGGTCCCTTTGAAGTTCTGGCTGCCCTTTTTTTTTTTTAACAATGGCAGAAAGATATAAAGAAATTAAACTGCAACATAATCATGAAACAGAACTTCTGGACTCCTGATTTACAAATTGTCATTCTTTCATTTCTTTTGGGCTTCATTTTCAAAGCTTCATTGTGGCACATACCTTTTTGTAATTTTTTTTCCCTTTAAGTTTAATCTTCAGTTATTCCTTTGCCCTCCAAAATGAAGCATTCTACTTTTATTTTAATCAACTAAAAGAATAGTTTATTGTGGTTTTTTGAAGACAAGAAAGGAACTGGAAAATCCAGAGCAATATACTAAATGAAACCTTTTTGATAAAAGCCCTAGCAATATAGGGTTTAGCTCTTAAAGTACCCAATTCTCTTGGCATAAAGACAAAAATGTACCTTAAATTTTCAGGCAGTCCAAAGAAAATGTCTACTTCATTTTCATGCTCTAATAACAAAAGATCCTTACCAAAGATTTCAAGGAGCCTTAATAAAAACTGCATTTCAAATTATGTCTGGTGGATGCCACATTTGAAAATACATACAGACAGACAGACACAGACACACACATACACACAAACACACTCAAATTGATTTAATCCTGTCGTTCGGTGGTCATAGATACTTATTTTGAACAAGGTACACAGGAATTTTATAATTCAACAGCCCCTTTTAAATCTATATGCAAATATGAACAGGCTTTAAGATTCTTAAACTCTAAAAATCATTTTCGTCATTCTATATTTTTCCTGTAATCTCTTATTGGTTTTATCATATAAAGTATCCTAATACTTATAGTCTTTCAAAATACTGCTATACTTTATTCTAGCTCTTTACACTTTTACAGTGAAACTTCCATTCAAGGTTTCTTCTTGTATATTCTTAATGGTCAAAATTTCAAAAATGGTGTTTTTCATCCAATATATCGAACTTCAGTACACACTCAGAGACTACGTGTGAACTTTAATATCAACTTCCTACTCCATACAACAAAGTGAGGTGGGAACATGAAAGAACTCCCCCTATCATGGCATGGGTTAGCTTGTATGGGCTTGTGAGAACTGACTGCTAAATTTTCAGGAATTTTGTGACCTAGGTGTAAGCACAGCCATTATTAATATGAAAATATATAAACTTACAATTTAAACATTATATTAAAAACAAAGGTATTATACATTCAAAACCACATTTCCTCATTATTTTAGTATATTTGCTATTGCTTATGCTCCTGGCTTTACTTACATCTATTGTACTGACACGGTGGAAATATTATAATTTGCTTTTCCATATTTCTTTTCAACTCGTGTTAGTGACTTCACATCGGTAGCTGAAACTGGTGAGGTGGGAGTATTACATGACAGGCTTATTTGTTTGTTTATGTTGGGGAATTAGTTTTTAAACATTTACCTGCATTCCAGCAATTGTCCTCTGTATTTGAATTATTCAAAAGAACTAATTTACAATCGATACCTAATTTATACTTGAAACACCTAATTCTCAAGCCTACCTACGTTTAACAATTTATAATCATCACTTTATATTTTATCTTGTGTATTTCAGGTAAGAATTGAAAGCTGAAATTTGTTTTTGTTGGTCTTCCTTTTGGGGGGAAGGATTGAAGGGGAGAATTAGAACACTTGGCACTATGTCTACTATTTCTATTTTCCTACAACTTGGAACTCCTCATACTTCTCTAACTGCATACTAGTCCTTAACCTTTCACTGTAATTCAATGTATTGATTTTCTTTATGTCCCCAGCTTCTAGGGGTTTAACTTCTCTTCCGCCTAGAGTAAAATTACATTTTCACATCTACTGAACCACCTCTTAAAGCTTTAATGAAACCTTACATACTCTGTGATGTCAATGGTAATTAGGAAGGTGAGTATAAGATCCCTCTTATTTTCTGGCACAGGATCAGGTACATGTAGTCCAAATGAAACAGAAAGAAAACTGTACATTTATATATTTTTAAAAAAGAGCGGGGACTAAAGTGTGTATTATTGTGTCATTACCTTAGAATCTTGGACTGTAAGTGTCTAGAAGGGAGGTACCAAGTATATCAAGTAGCCTAATCCCTTAAGTATTAAATAATCATCAGATGGGTTGCCAAGCTTCCTCCCATACCACTCTGAAAACAGCCTCCATCTACAAATGAAAAACATTCCTATGTCAAGTAGCTTAAATTCTATTATTCTGATATGAATGATTGTCTTGAACACAAACAGATTTTAGACACAGAAAATTAAGATCTCTTTTTCCAAAACGGATGTGGAAGAGTTTTGGATAAGAACTGGAGAAAGTTTGACCATGGAAATTAGCCATGTGTTGGAAAAATTGGATTATTTATATATACTTGTATATAGCCTTTGGTCTAGTTCTCAAAAATGCTAGATTACAAAAGAGAAACAGAACATTTTAAAGTAGACAAATAGAAATCATTCATTTGTATGTGTTACAACTAAATAAAACTTTTTCATTGAGAATTTCTCTTTAGGCAGTTTTTTAATATTTAAAATTAGTAGTATTTGTAGTGGAGGGATGAGAATATTAATCCAAACATTTTACCTAAGCTCTGATACAACATCATTTTTTAGGGAGCATGAGCATGTCCACGGTGAAACTGAAATACCTAAATCTCAGGCCTATCTAGGTTCAAAACAAATCTGTCTTATCCCAAATTCTAGCAACAAGATTACTCTAATTTTTATTAGAATCATTATAATTAGTATTACATACTAGTTTTTAATTTAAGTTTTAAAATCAGACCAGGATTTCTTAACCGCCACACTACTGACATTTGGATCAGATAGTGCTTTATTGTAGGAATCTGCCCAGTGCCTTGGAGGATGTTTAGCAGGAACCCTGGGTTCTACCCACCAGATGCTTGTAGCACCATCCAGCTGTGATGACTGTGACATCTCCAGATGTTGCTGAATATCTCCTGGAGTGCAAAAATCACCTCCAGTTGAGAGCCTCTGAATTGAACTGAATTTTAGTGAAAATGTTAATGTGACACATACCTTATTTTTAGAGGTTTGTGTCTTACCTGTTGATAAAGAAGTAAACCCCATAATAATAGTAGTTTCTCCCACTTATCGAATACTTTTGTAGTTTTCAAAAAGTTTAAACACATTTTATATAATTCTCATAATAGAAGTGTGATTGGTGTGGCTCTTAGTTTTTATATTATGCTTACTCCTAGAACATTAATCTTTTAAAGCATATATATCATTCGTGAAGTACTAAATATTCCATGCAACACTTAAAAATGGGCTCCATATAAATTTTTTTTTCTTCTATATGTTAAGAGGCAGTATAACAATTATCTTTTCCTTTAGAATAAAGTACATTATCCTTGAGAATGTATTATACTGTAAAAATACCCAAAATAGCTTATGTGTACATACTATGTAAAGTATAAATTTGATCAGAACCAATTCTATGGAAGTCACCTTTAACCTTCACTTTCGAGGTTCTTTTGCACCCAAATGATGCTGAAAATGACCATACATTCTTACACGCATTCTCAAAATTTCACTTTTCTACTAATATGTCACTATACTACCAAGACTAAGATAAACTATTAAAACGCTTCATACACTATGCATGTTGCTCTTTGGTGCATTCTGATTTCTTTCCAGGATATCTGACTCCACATCACTGGAGTGTATGACCCTGAGCATCTCTGGTCCACCCTTCTCCTAGCTATGGCTCCCTAAGTCTGTGGCCCTCCTCGCAAGGATGGGCCACAATGACATTATTGCTGGATTCTACTTTGCATTCAAGGTTGTGGTACAATCCACCTATAGTCAAATTTTGCCTTTCAAATAATATGATATTATCTGACCAAATCTGTGGGGAACTCTTATACTAGCAGCATGACTCAAATGGGAACAACGTGAGTGATGTAACCTTGATATGCCTCATGGAATCTCATGATGTACCCTGTCTTTAAAAATTTTTTTAGAAAAAACTTTGTCATTTAAGAATTAATAATTTAAAATTTCTATTATATCTAATCTAGTGACAAAGGTTTTTAATAGAAAGTTTTTAATAGAAACATTTTCCAAATCAGAGTATTCTAGTGATTTGTGTGAGAACCCCCCCTTCTCTTCCTCTTCTACCATAAACTCATTTTTTTCCCACTCAAAATTATTTTTAAAAATTCACCTTTCCATGTTCTGAATGGTAGGTACTTCATCATATAAGATGAATTCCCTACCCTTGGGATCATTTGGTTTTTATTGGAGCTTGTTTTTATAGCATCTGCTTGTGGTTTCTAAACTTTTGGATGCCCATGGGTTTGGTTTCTTCTCTTCATGTGAAGATATTCCTGACGTGAAAAGAGGGATACTCCTTCCAGCCTATGTTTTCTCTTTCCCCAGGTTCACCTTCAAGCTGTCCCATCTCTTAGACAAGAGTTCTGGTATTCACTGATCTAAGTTAGAGCTTTCCAGAGCTTAAAACTTAAAAGATATCCATGAAACTAAAAATGCCCACTAGTCTCACCATCTCAAGCCTGGACACTTCGTAATCCTGGGGAGAAAAACAGGCTCTCCAAAGTCAATGGAAAGGAGCTTTGAATACATCTTACTAGTTTGTAAGGGACAAGGTAGCCTTAGTGTACATCCACCTACTCTAAGATGCTGTATTAAACTCCCGAGTGTCTGTAGGCCGGTTAGAGACATAAGGCAAGATCACAGATTACAACAGTAAAAAGATAGAGGAATGAGCAAGAGAAGAGATTCCAACAGCAAGTGTCATGAGTGATTCACAAGAGGGAATATTTCCAGCTGGGAAACCAGGAAGCTGAATCTTCCAGGAGGAGAGAAAATTTACACTGGAGCTAGAGGATCAGTACAATTTGGCCAGTGAAATTGGGAGGAAGGGCTTTGAGGGCAGAGCGTATACTGAGTAAATTACAGAGAAAGAAAAGACAGAAAATGTGGAGTTGTTCAGCTAACATAAGGAGGAGCTTTGTGCAGAAGAGGGCAAATATAATAAGGGAAGTTTGCAAACAGCACATGGAGTCTCTTGAATGTACTTTCTTCATAAAACCTGCCCTATCTCTGACATCTTGACTTGAAGTGATCTTCTGAAAGCTTAGACTACTTATTTTAGTCACTCATTTATCACATAAAAACCATAAATGCATAGAATTTTAGCACTGGAATAAATCCAAATATAGATGATAAAAATGAGTAAGTTTTAGTTATCTTATTATTAAATTTACTTGCATATATATGGAAAACAATCTATTGAGATGTTAATTCATGTCTCTTCTTTTTGGGAATATGGAAAAATTTTCTTTCCAACACCCCCCCACCCTCCCCTCACACACCCTCTTCTATTTACAGAGAAATCCCAGGCCTTTGGGTTCTGAGTGCTGGGTTCTCTGGTCTTCAGAGGTTACTGATGGCTTTTGTGGTTCAGAGGAAAAGAGAAGCTGCCAGATAACAGAATACAATCCAGACGTTTGGTGAGAAGTCCAGTCCTATTAAGATCACTTAATATAGATTACTACTGAGGGGGAGGGAAATGGAGACTACAGCTTGTGCTAAAGGGAGAGAACCTGTCCAATCCCAGGTTTCACAGAGATGAAAGGGAGAATCCTAAATGTAAAATAGCTATTGTGTCACTCTTACTCATGTCACCTTATTGTAATTTTCCTGTGATGCTTAATGCTACTAATATTAGCCATGTTTATTTAATTGTTTGCTGCCTGATTCCCACACCCTTATCACTTCCAGAAAGTAAGTTCAATGAGGATGGTGAATTTATCTTTCTCATTCTCATAACTGCATCCCCAGCAACCCTACTTTGGGTTTCAGCAGGAAACAGATGGTACCTCAAAGGGTAGGCAAAAAATGTTTAATAAAGGCTGCTTTTACCAAGATGGAAGCAATACTTGTAACAGTGGGAAGTCACCACAACCTTTAGTCCTGAGGGGAGAGGAAGAGAAGTGAGACAATCTGTAGCTGTGAGGAAAAGGCCCAGTGATAGAAGCTGTGGTCTTAGGTAAAATGCAGCTCTGCCCGAGGCCGGGTTGGAGAATAAACACTCCAGTCTCTCTCTCTTCTTGCCCTCTGAGCTCCTGCTAGCACTCATCTAGAATCGAGGGAACCTGGTGCTGCAGACCATAGAGGATCGTCTCCCAGGACACAGAGCAGATTGGAGAGTTGGTGTGGAGGGGCAGACAGAAGAACACACGCACTGAACATTCCCTAAATGAAAGACTAGGTTCTAGCAAAAACAGAGAGGTTTACTTTCCCTTAACAGTTTTTCACAAAGTGGAAAGAGTGTTGATGGGGAAGCATAAGCAATAGGACACTAAGAACTTGTGAAACTAGGAGGCAAAGGAGAACTAAACTCCGTTTGGCACAGAGTGAGTCAAAGTACTTGTCTTTGAATGGGTCAAAAGAGCTTGGACTGTGGACAAGAGCAACTGTGATGGTCTGAAGGCTACAGCCTCCTCCGAAATTTTATAACTATGCAACCCTCCTCTACTGCCTTGCCGAGGGCTCAGCACGACTTCCGGGATGGTTATCTCAGACGGCTCCCCATGGACTTATGTTGAGGGTGTAGCAAGTGGGAAATTCAGAGCCAGATCAAATCTGATTTAGAAAAATAAACCGGTGCCATATTTTATAAATCCAAGGGTTTTAGGGCAAATTCATTCCTGCAATACAGATCTTATTCTTCCAAACAGATGTTAATCTCCACGAGGGCTACTACGGGCTGCATTCTGTTCCCCTCCCAAATTCATGTTGGATATAACTATATGTGGAGATAAGATTTTTAAAAAGGTGATTAAGTTAAAATAATGCCATTAGATGGGGCTTTACTCCAATATGACTGGTGTCCTTATAAGAGAGCGAGAGACATCTGCAAGCCAAAGAGAGAGGCATCAGGAGAAATCAAACCTGCCGACACCTCGATCTTGGACTTCTAGCTTCCAGATCTAGGAGAAAAAAAATTTCTGTTGTTTAATCCTGTGGTATTTTGTTATGGGAGCCCTAGAAAACTAATATAAGGGCTAACACCACATCATATTTTAGTTAGACTTTATCATCACAGTGGCAGCATGGTGTGCTAACCAACATAGATACACTGTGAATTCTGTGCCTTATTAACTATATTGACTGCTTCTCCTTTTCTAATCATATTGGGAATATGAAGAACAATGTGTCTTCTACTTTCATGGTATGGCTATGTAAAATAGAAAATAAATCTTACTATTTAAATATTTAAGTAAGTTTCTACTTCTTACTAAAATAAAAAATAACCTTTATCTATTTAAAAGAAATAGGGAAAAATCATATTTTTTTATCTAAGGTATTTGAAAGCTTGTACTTGTTCCAACTGTTGGGTGTTTTTGGAAAGATAGGAATTGTGCCTATTTTAATTATGACTATTGCAGCTTCAGACATTCAGCAGAACCATGTAGCCAGCATTATTCTGATTCTAGATTCTTTGCCAGTTGTGTAAAGGTCATGTGGAGGTGAGCAGAATATGAGGTATCTGGCTCCAATTCCACTTGAAACATTAAAGTGACTCCAGATTTATAAAAGAGAGAGAGGGAACAGCATGCACAACTACAAAGACCCCAAACCAGAGTGAGCCAAATGGTACATTCTTAACTAATAGTGACTGACAATGAAAGGAAGACGAGACTTTCAGAACGGAATGGAAGTTCTATTTTAGTATAATATGTAGGAGGACATATGAGAATATTTGGCAGAAAGATGATTGAAGACATGAGAGTAAATAGCTGGCAAGGAGGACAAGAAAACTGTGAACACTTTTTTTTGCAAGGATATGAAAACTCGCCCTTTTCATGGTCAAATACTGGCAGTCAGTGAGATAATGGTAAAGAGAAAATTAAGAAAGTTAAAAACAGAAACTCTACGGATGTCCTCAGAAAATGGAAGAGAGGAAATTCTACTGAAAGTCTATTTGAAAGAGTGGCAGGAAGAAGACTATGTGATAAAGCGCTCAAGAAAGAAGAAAATGAATTAAAGCTTGAGAGGATTATTACCAATTAAGTAATTTTGGTCTAATATCATTCCTTAGGCAACATACAAGTCTTTTACATGAACTATGAGTACAGTTGTCGCTTCTGTTTTGTAAATGAGGAAACCGAGGTCTAGGGAAGTTAACGATTAGCCTAAAGTCTTGTAGCTTAAAAAAGGCCTAGTTAGGACCGAAATTCAGGTTTGCCTAGCTCTGCTGTCCTTGCTATAATCAACCACCAGGCTGAAATTTGAATCAGTTTTCAAAGCATTCCCTTTCTCCTGCTGTGATCAATAAATTTATACTCTGTGCTGAACATGTAAGTTGTTTGCAAATAGCTCACGCACATGGCTAGAGATATCTGTTAAATTCCTTCTGAAATTAACTTTGTATTATGCTTTATTATTCAGACTTCTCTTTCCTACAAGGCAGGGGTATCTCTGCACAATTCGTTTTGTTCAACCCTTAGCACTATAATACCATACGTGAATAAGTGCTCTTCCTGTAGATAATTATACTTGTTAGAAAACACTTCAAGGATCAGTGAGAGTTGTGGGTTTAGAAAGCTTCCAAATTTAGAGCAGAGAAATGTTTCACTTATAAATAGTGTGAAATTTCTTTCCCCTAACATTTTCTATTCCTCAGGAATACAATCAAAAGAGTTCCTCTTTTGTTTGTGTGCTAATTTGATTACTTAGCAAAATAATTATATTCTAGGAAGTCCAACTTCCAAGATGTCTAACTGAGGTAAGTAAGTATATTTTTATTTATTTCAGTGATGCGATTTATTCAATCAAGTGTTTTCCCCTGCCCTTGTCAATTGTTTCAGTTGCTCACAGGCAATTCTATTAGGAATGAAATATTGTTAGAGGGGGTTCTCAAAAAGTGCTTTATCTTCATTATATTGAAAATTCTATTCCAAACAAACCTTTAGGGAAATCTTTTTTTACTGACATACTTTTCTTTCATAGTTTTGTTTCAAACACAGGGAGGTTTTTCCTGCCAAAGCCTCATTTTTCTCCTTTTTGGCTAAAAGCTGTTTTCTGGAGACTGTTCATTTTTCCCCGCCCCTCCAAGGATCTCACCATGATGACTCTCCCAAGGAAACATTAGAGGGCTTTGCCCTAATCCATATTTTACTAAAGAGCCCCGGGAGTGAGAAGGACCTTCACTAGGATTTGATTAAACAAATTCGTAAAGCCAATAAAACGTTTTCAAGTTGTAAGAGAAAGCAGCATTACTTCGCATTCCCAAGGAGGGCAGACATTTCACTTTTCAGCCATCCTTAAGGAATACTGTTTGGGACGGAGTGAATTCTCTTTGAGATTAGTTCAGAGGCTTCAGACTTTTACAGGCAGTCACCCATGAGGGTAGCTTTATTGTATAGCACTACACAGTTGTGACTTAAGCTTTTTCTGTATATTTCACAGCAAATTTATATGTAAATTTCCTCTGCCACTTTACAGTGTTATTGAAAAGGTAGAAGAAAACAAAGCAGGTAAGACCGGGCAAAGCTTGTGATTAAGGTGACTCTGAGGTAAAAATAATATGACTTAACCTTGGGAGAACTGAAAAAGAATGCTATTTGTTAAATACTATAAATTAGAAATGTACATATGCAGGTCTGAGGATAAAAAGATTAAACATATTAGATTGATATTTGGAGTCTATTTTTATGATTGCATAGGCTTGATTATGAAAATAATCCTATTAAGTGTTTAGGAAATGGTTATAATGCACCAAGTTGTCTGAAGTATAGTTAATGGTCATTTACATATGCTGAAATTCTCATAATTTCCAATGAGAAGTCTACCAACTAAGTGGTTAATTTGATCACTATTCATAATCACAGAGATTCATTTATTTTGGGGGAAAAATCCCCTACAGGCATGAATTCTCCCAGTTGACTGATAACAACAAACAGGCTCTCAAGAATGAATGGTTGTAGAATCTCCACTATATTACATGTCCAACAGACATAGTTGAAATATCAAATCTAGCTTCTCTTTTTCCTAATGTCAGCAATGCAGACAAATAACAGGCCTTTGGAGAAGGATTTTTTAACTTTGAGGTATTTCAGTTTTCCCCCAGCCGAGAATCAAAGAATGATAGGAGAAAATATATTATTTTCTCTCTTACACACA
>NW_024342467.1:8146697-8149256 GCF_902729225.1 Pteropus medius | reverse complement strand
ACACACACACACACACACTCACTCTAACGACTGTCTGATCTGTTGCAGTATGGGAGCCCTGGGAATAAAGCATCATGTTGGGAATCTCTGTAGTATTTTATTAGACAATCATGATTAATGTCACAGAATTTAAGCAATCTTTGAAAAGAAGTCAAAATGTGCCACAAAAATTCACTTGATTGTGCCAGTGGGAATATTTCTTAACATAGTCCCAAACTTCAAAAATAGTATAAAGCATGCAAATGGAGTAAGGGGCAGGGCCCATCCATTTCTTCCCAAGTATATTTAATTTATTTAACAGAAAAATGTTGGGAAAAAATTGTGACTTTCGTTAGCATGAGAAAGGAGTGTCCAGTGGATCTATATGCTGGGTTGCTCAAGTGTTGTTTTTCCCAGGGCCAGGGAGGTATTCGAATTTCTTACTGCTTCATGTCACCAGTCTGTAACCCAGATTGTAACTTTAAGATGTTATCTCCTGGCTGCTCAGATAAACAGCCCATTATGACTTTATGGTGGGCAGTTCTGAATTCTCAGGGGATTAGAAGATATTGGCTGGAGTTTGTGGTTCCCTGCTAGACTATCAAGGGGTCCATGGGATCTTGTTCAGACTATGTCTTTAAGCAAACACCTCTCTCATAATGGTGTCTCACACTGCCTTCTTGGCCATGGACTTCAAAAGCTGATTGCAGGGAAGGCCAAAAAGGCAATAACCCTTAATATAACAGAATCAGCCTAGAAGGGACAGACAGGGCAAAGGTAAGGCGTCTCTGAGGTTGGCATTTGTGTATGTAGCCACATGGGGCCATCTGTTCTTGAATCTGCTCAGAGTTTTCACACCATCCCAGGATCAAGTACATTTCATGCTTATCGGTGTCAGCACTATAGAGCTTCCCCAATCCTAATGATATATATTTTGTTTATTTACCTTACCCTCTCTAAATAATGATAGTATGTGTAGGTACAAGTGTGCCTGTGTGTGTGTGTGTGTTTACATGTGTTTTGGGGATTTAAGTTGTTCTTTGTAGACTTAAAAGTAAGACTATCACAATTAAACAAAACTAAAGTATGTATTCATAAAACTCATACATCCTTTGGGTGGAGAAAAAACTCTGGAATGCTGTGCTGTGCTGCTGGAATTCTTTGTTTTCTTTTGAGTGTATTGTGTGACCTTTTTTTTTTTTTTTAATTAGAGAAACTCCCTGCTTGAGACTCATATAAAGAGGGATACCTCTCCTGTCATTTCTTTTCAAATAGTTGTGTGTACTATCAACTATTTCAAAGAATACTTCATTTCAGAAAACAGACAAAATATTCTCAATTTTTGAGATCTGGAAATAATACCTAGAAACTTGAATTTTTCTGTTACTATTTTCAAACCTAATATAAAAAAATATTTTTATATGCCAGGTCATGGAGAGTGTGTAGCTTATTAAACATTAGATATGATTAATATGGATATCTGCCTTTAACCACTCTACTTGGTAGATGACAATAATTATATTGACTAATTCAAAGTTTATACATTGATTTTAAATATTATTAACCCATTGTATTCATATTCTTTTGTAAATTAAGTTAGCCATCATGTCTTCTAAAAGAATAATTAAAATATTAAAATACTATTAATTTTAAGTTTGGACTAAAACAATAAAAATTTGTATTATCTGGAGCCTATAAAATTTTAAAATATGATTTATTTAATCAATACAAAGTTAGTTAAAATTTGCTACTAGTGGATGACGGTCTTTCCTTATCAATATCTTTAACATAACCTAGTTTAGGCTGTCAGATTCTTCATAAATATCAGTAAAGATTATGAAAAAGAAGAAATCAAGGTTATATTTAGCTATAGGAAAAGTGAGTAACTTTCAGAAAAAGTGATGCCAGCACTAACACCGGCAGTGAGTTAACAACCATATTGATTGCTATTTACCACATTAGAGCTCAGTTCAAGCCTAAACACAACAAAGAAAGTGCCTCTGTTGATTGGACTTTGAATTAGCATTTTGAGTCTGAGAGAGAACAGTCTATAACTCATCCAAAAGTTATGTTTTCAATTAGTGAAACCATAGCAAATATATCCTAAGATTAAAACATGATTTCTCATTAATAATTGTTAGCTTAGTGGAGATTCCAAAACCTAAGTCCATACTTTGGAAACGTTCCCCATGCAATAACTTTCTAACTCAGCAATGTTCATACTTTTTTGATAGTATAACCTTAACAGAATTTTAAAAAGCAGATACTCTCTTGCATATTATAAGGGGATGTCTAGTATTTTTATGAGTTAGTATTTTTTAAAGGATATATTTTAAGTATATTGTATTGTATAAGTGCTTTAAAAGTATTTCCTCAAAATAACAAACCTCTTGATCCAGCTTATTCAACTTATGAAAACTGTCTACCATTCAACAAAATTGGCAATATCAGTCCTTTGTCATACCAATCAACTAGATCAGACTATCTTTTTCAGCCAGGAAAAAGTATCAGTCCCTTTTCCTATTCAAATATTGTGAAAGTGAATTTCTACATAGGTAAAATGATAACAGATGGATGGAT